>NC_057809.1:337741345-337862384 GCF_018294505.1 Triticum aestivum
TCGACCTCTCTTGTTTTTGTAAATATGATTAGTTCATCGTTCCTGATTCAGCCTATTATGAATAAACAAGTTTGCAATGACAACTAGAGATCATAGTTTATTATGCCATGCTTGATTAGCTAGGAGCTTATAATGGTTTACCTTGCGTGCCAACATGCTATTAAAATGGTTGTGATGTGGTATGATAGGGTGGTATCCTCCTTTGAATGATTTAAGTGACTTGACTTGGCGCATGTTCACGCATGTAGTTGAAACAAAATCAACATAGCCTTCACAATATTTATGTTCATGGTGGATTATATCCTACTCATACTTGCATTCGGTGTTGATTAATTTTAATGCATGTTCATGACTGTTGTCTCTCTCTAGCTGGTCGCTTCCTTGTCTTTTGCTAGCCTTCACCTGTACTAAGTGGGAATACTACTTGTGCATCCAACTCCATAAACCCTAAAGTTATTCCATACGAGTCCACCATACCTACCTATATACGGTATCTACCTGTCGTTCCAAGTAAATTTGTATGTGCCAAACTCTAAACCTTCAAATAAATATCCTATTTTGTATGCTCGAATAGCTCATATATCAACTAGGGTTGTCCGTATCTTCCATGTTAGGCGGGTTATTCTCAAGAGGAGTGGACTCCGCTCCTCACTCATGAGAAAGTGGCTGGTCACCGGGATGCCCAGTCCCATGCTTTATGCAAATAAAATAAAAATAATTGCAAACAAAACTCCCCCTGGGACTCTTGTTAGTTGGAGGCACTTGTTGTTTCGAGCAAGCCATGGATTGATGCTTGTTGGTGGAAGGGGGAGTATAAACATTACCATTTTGTTTGGGAACCGCCTATAATGTGTGTAGCATGGAAGATATCGCCATCTCTTGGTTGTTATGTTGACAATGAAAGTATACCGCTCAAAATAGTATTCACCTCTATTTCAAAACCGAGCTCTGGCACCTCTACAAATCCTTGCTTCCCTCTGTGAAGGGCCTATCTATTTACTTTCATGTTGAGTCATCATCTTCTTATTAAAAAGCACCAGTTGGAGAGCACCGCTATTATTTGCATTCATTACTGTTAGTTTATAGTGAGTATGACTTGACTGGATCTCTTTTACCATGAATTACAATGTCTTGTCAGTCATTGATCTTTAAAGGTGCTCTGCATTTATGTTTTGCAGTCTCGGAAAGGGCTAGCGAGATACCATCTTGTTATATCATATTATGATTGTTTTGAGAAAGTGTTTTCATCCAAGATTTATTATTATTGCTCGCTAGTTGATTATGCCATTTATATGAGTAAACTTGAGACCTAAGCGTTATTGTGAATGTGGTTAGTCATAATCTTTGCTGAAAACTTGAATGCTGGCTTTACATATTTACAACAACAAGAGCAAACCGAGTTTGTAAAAGTTTTTCTTTATCACTTTCCGTTTATCAGCTGAATTGCTTGAGGACAAGCAAGGGTTTAAAGAGTTGGCTTACAATCGCCACTTCACACAAATACAACTTAAACATACATTATCCAGAATACAATCAAGGTCCGACTACGGAACCAAAATAAAAGAAGACAACCCCAAATGCTAGATCCCCGATCGACCTGACTAGGCTCTGATATGTCTCCGTCGTATCTACTTTTCCAAACACTTTTGTCCTTGTTTTGGACTCTAACTTGCATGATTTGAATGGAACTAACCCGGACTGACGCTGTTTTCAGCAGAATTACCATGGTGTTATTTATGTGCAGAAACAAAAGTTCTCGGAATGACCTGAAACTTCACGGAACAACTTTTCGGAAATAATAAAAAATCCTTGCAAAAGATGAAGGCAGGGGGCCCACCACCTGTCCACGAGGGTGGGGGCGCCTGCCCCCCTAGGGCGCGCCCCTACCTCGTGGGCCCCCTGGAGCTCCTCCGACCTCAAATCCAACTCTATATATTTGGTTTCGGGGAGAAAAAAATCAGGGAGAAGGATTCATCGCGTTTTACGATACGGAGCCACAGCCAAGCCCTAAAGCCTCTCGGGAGGGCTGATCTGGAGTCCGTTCGAGGCTCTGGAGAGGGGAATCCGTCGCCATCGACATCATCAACCATCCTCCATCACCAATTTCATGATGCTCACCGCCGTGCGAGATTAATTCCATCGTAGACTTGCTGGACGGTGATGGGTTGGATGGGATCCATCATGTAATCGAGTTAGTTTTGTTAGGGTTTGATCCCTAGTATCCAGTATGTTCTGAGATTGATGTTGCTATGACTTTTCTTTGCTTAATGCTTGTCACTAGGGCCCGAGTGCCATGATTTCAGATCTGAACCTATTATGTTTTCATAAATATATGAGAGTTCTTGATCCTATCTTGCAAGTCTATAGTCACCTATTACGTGTTATGAGCCGTTAACCTCGAAGTGACAATAATTGGGATACTTACCGATGATGACCGTAGTTTGAGGAGTTCATGTATTCACTATGTGTTAATGCTTTGGTCCGGTACTCTATTAAAAGGAGGCCTTAATATCCCTTAGTTTCCATTAGGACCCCGCTGCCACGGGAGGGTAGGACAAAAGATGTCATGCAACCACTAAGCATATATGGTGGCCAACATACGCAAATGAGAGCGAGAAGCAATGCGATGGTCGTGAACTAGAAGTGATCAAGAAGTGATCCTGAAACTACTTATGTTCAAGCATAACACAAGAACCGTGTTCACTTCCCGGACTCCGCCGGAAAGAGACCATCACGGCTACACACGCGGTTGGTGCATTTTAATTAAGTTAAGTTTCAAGTTCTCTACAACTGGATATTAACAAATTCCCATCTGCCCATAACCGTGGGCACGACTTTCGAAAGTTCAAACCCTGTAGGGGTGTCCCAACTTAGCCCATCACAAGCTCTCACGGTCAATGAAGGATATTCATTCACCCAGGAAGACTTGATTAGACTCGGAATCCCGGTTACAAGACATTTCGACAATGGTAAAACAAGACCAGCAAAGCCGCCCGATGCGCCGACATCCCAATAGGAGCTGCACATATCTCGTTCTCAGGGCAACACCAGGTAGGTCAAGCTACGAGTAAAACCAGCCCTCGAGTTTTCCCAAGGTGGCCCCGTAGACTGCCTGGTTCGGACCAACACTTAGACAAGCACTGGCCCGGGGGGGTTAAAATAAAGATGACCCTTGGGAGAGCGACTCCCAAGGGAAAAAGTAGGTGGTGGTGAGGCAGATGGTAAAACCAAGGTTGGGCCTTGCTGCAGGAGTTTTATTCAAAGAGAACTATCAAGGGGTCCCCATAACACCCAACCGTGTAAGGAACGCAAAATCAAGGAACATAACACCGGTATGACGGAAACTATGGCGGCAAGAGTGGAAGAAAACACCAGGCATAAGGCCTAGCCTTCCACCCTTTACTAAGTATATAGGTGCATTAAAGTAAACAAGATATAATAATGATATCCCAATAATAAACATGTTCCAACAAGGAACAAACTCCATCTTCACCTGCAACTAGCAACATTATAAGAGGGGCTGAGCAAAGCGGTAACATAGCCAAACAATGGTTTGCTAGGAAAGGTGGGTTGGAGGTTTGACATGGCAATATGGGAGGCATGATATAGCAAGTGGTAGGTGTCGCGGCATAGCAATAGAGCAAGCAAAGATAGAAGTGATTTCGAGGGTATGGTCATCTTGCCTGAGATCCCGCAAGGAAGAAGAACGAGTCCATGAAGAAGACAAACGGACGTAGTCGAACGAATCCTCACAACTCCGGAATGAAATCAAAGCTAACGAGAGAAGCAACCCGGAAAGAAGCAAGTGATGACGGGAAAATGGCGGGCCTGAAACATGCGTCCACATCATTGATACAGAGTGAAATTTAAATTCATAGAATAAAAATAGAATCAAACATTGCAGGTACTTTATTTCCAGAACTCTTACATTTACATAAAAGCTCTGTTAATTACATCTCCAAAGAGAAAACCCCTGATTAAGAATTCCAACATATCAATTACATAAGATTGCATCACATTCCTATTACAATATGCTACAAGAGAAATCCTCCTCGCGGTCGTCGATGCACTCCTTCTTGGGTACTTGAAGTTTGCTTTCATGCATGCACTTCTCCATAATTTCTTGTTTGATATGTTGGAGTATATATTTTCCTAACATGTTTAATTGTGGTCAACCTCATTTATATGATGGTGCAGAATGAAGGTTGGTTTTGGCCAGGCTTAGTTTTATCCTACGTTTGGCATATAGCATATGTATATATTTTTCTTTGGGAATTTTATATGACATCTTTGGTTTTGGTGGTATGGATACATGTGACATGCCAATTTTAATAAGTTTTGCATCATCACATTACTACTATCACCGCGTGACACTGATATGGTGCCTGTGTGTAGCGTAATGGACTGAAGCTTTCTGACACAATTTTGATGCTTTTTATAGTGCATATGATATGTGCCATATTTTGTTGACTTTGACTTCACACGGTATCAAAACTAACAACGCGGTGCGATAATATGACACACACGTATAGCTTGACCCGAATGGAGTTTGTTTATGATATTTTTTATTTGTTTAAAGACTATGTGGGCTACATGAAATATGCCTTATCATGTATTTTGCATGAATTTTGTATGCATATGTGGATGTGGAGTGAACTTATTTTTTATTAAGTTCTACTTTACCTGTATTACTAATAACACCGCGTGTCACTAAGATAATGCCCGCATGCTGCATAACCAAGCAAAGGTTTGTGGAGCAATTATGATGTTACATGAGTCATTTGACATTTATCATTTTCGTTTATGTTTGTACCTTACATGTTATTAGTACTAACTCCACATAGTGTCACATCATTGACGCTCGTGTGTAGCATAACCCAAGTAAAGTGAGTTTGTGATATCCATTTATGACGATGCTAATAGTTTATGCTCTTATAGCATTGCAGCATTTCATGACATGTTTTATTTGACTTTGGACCAAATATGTGGCCTGAATACTTTGTTTAATTTTCTCTTACTTGTATTACTACTAACACCGTGTAGCATTATGATAATGCCCACGTATAGCGCAACCAAGTAAGATTGATTTTTATGCAACATGTTTTATCATTCATCTTCCATGATTTGGTTTCTAAGTGTGTATCGTGAACACAATTTTTAACTAAGTCTTGCCCTGCTCGTGTTACTACTAACACCGCGTGGCATTGAGATAATGCCCACGTGCAGCATAACCAAGTGAGGGAACCTATTTTCATGCTCTTATTTGTATTGCAACTAGCATGACACATAATGCCCGTAGCGCAACCAAACAAGAGATTATCGTGAGTTCAGTTTAGTGCGTCCGTAATTTCATTCCAACTTAGTCATATCCATTTTTTATGATGACCAAATTAAGTCAATTTTTATGAGGTTTTTGCACCTATGACACTCTGTTGATTTGTATCCATGTATAGAGACCAAACCAAGGAACAAGGCGTTCATCTTGGCTTGTATCACTAAAGGGGCCGAATCAAGACGGAGATCAATAGGACGAAGCGCACACAATATTTAAAGGAACCGTGCTTACAAGAACCATGCATGCTCCTTGACTCGTACCGCGATGGCCGAGCCGAAGGCGAAAGTTTGGGCTAGATATAACATGCTCCTTGGTTGTTACCGCGATGGCCGAACCAAGGAAAAAATTTAGGATGAATGTAACATGCTCTTTAGACCGTACCCAAATGGCCAAACCAAAGGCAAAATTTTGAGATAGATTAAACCATGCACCTTAGTCTGTACCAAAATGGCCGGACTAAAGGAAAGAATTTTTGAGAGATGAAATATGCTCCTTGATTTGTACCATGATGGCCGAACCAAGGACAAAAAATTTGAGAAGGGAGGAAGAAGAAAGCTCCCTGATTTGTACCACAATGGCCAAACCAGGGGCTAGAGGAGAACCATAGATCGCACCTTCAAGCTTTCGGCAAGCACAATGCCTGCCTCCTCCTCCTTTCTTTCTACGCTCCTTTATTGTGTATGTGTGATTTTTAGTAGGGAGAGGAACGAACTATGGGCCGACCCTAGAGTAGTTTGATAGCCTGGTATTTATAGAGGCGAAGGGAAACGGCGAAGGGCTGGCTGGACGCGTGCATGCCCACGTTATGGAGATCGTGCAATGCGATTGTGGGAGCGGCCACTTCCTTTCTTTATTCTATTTCTTTAAGTTCCAGTCAAGTGGCAACTTGCTTCTCATTAACTGATGTGGGCTTTGATTATTTTAAATCACTGTGTGGGCCTTGGCATCACTAATCGCATGCATGCACAGCTTCCTTGTGAGAAGTAGTACAGCTATGCATATGTGGCCATAGTTTTTAGTTAGCTAAGCATGATTAGAAATTAAATGGCTCATTAAGGCCTAGGGTCAGGGTGTACACATTAATTATTTTTGCATGCAACTCATGGTCTACGGTCATATGTATTATCAGATGAATATTTGACCAAGTACACTGTGCGTATATTTCATTAGCATGATGTATTTTTATGCGCTGTTTCAATATTTCATTTCGTCGATGGAACAAAGCCGAACATTTATAATCTAGTCAACATTTTGGTGATCTTAGCATCCCTCGTGACAATTTTATGTTTGTATTTTTGCCGTTAGTGTTGGCGGCATGCGTGTGAGCCCTGTGTCCTCTATATTTTCTTCATAACAAAATCTAACACGTTTCGTCACATTTTATAATTGTCGGTTTAATGTGTGCATTATCGACATTCAAAAATATATCATATGCCTATTTTTTATGGTCGTCACTTTGAGCGATTGATAGTATATTTTTAATTGATTCTTCTCATTATAAAATGGATTTTTGCCGTTCTGCATTTATATTTTATGTGGTATATGTATTTTATTTTATCTTGGTCAAAATCCATGTCAACAGCAAGCAACATAGTAAACAACCATCACATCAACATGACATGATGCACAAACAGAACTACAAGTTAAGTGGAGCTCAATATGCAACAAGTTGCATATTGACGGAACACCACATCAACTATTTAGTTCTCTCCCGGTTAGGTACTCAACAATATTAAATGTTGGTTAACATGGCAAGAGGCGAAGCATAACAAAAGTATACCATCTAAACAATTTAAATAGGGCCGGATATAAAAAACAACAAATTCGGTAAATCCCCATATGCATTTAGCAAATTAATGCAAACAACAATTTTAACCATTTTAAATGTTGTTATCATGATGTGGATGACATCTACAAGTTATGCAATTTTATATGAAAATGTTGACAAGGGCATTTTATGAAGCATTTGTCGCCATGGCGGAAGGAAAAGGGGCCACATCAACAAATCTGAAATGATGCCATGGCAACATAACGGTTTCGGAAGCTCATGGAGATACCGGTGAAAAAGGTAGTGTGACGGGAGCGTGTCATGCAAGATGAAAAAGGTGGGGTGCTCCCGGTAACTGGGTTCCCACGGGTCGACGACGGTGCCAAGCGGGGAAACAACTAAGGTTCACGGGAGGATACAACACCCAAACATGCATCTCATACAACACATGCATTTGGTCCACGGCGTCGTCTCGGGGTTATACCTTCGAAGCATGCAAAACAGGATGGTTCGGGTACGATGGGATGTCGACGGAAGTAGACGTTCATGGGTAGTAGTGGGAAGTAGTCGTACTCGCGAACTTGTCAGTTCCACAACGAGGGTAGTCATTCACGGCGCATGTGCCCCGCGGTTCTTCGGACACGGTAGTTGTTCATGGTTCGTAGACGGACTTGACGTGTCCGAGGGCTCCGGCCATCGTGGTACTTGGCGCAACACCGTGTAGTCATACATTTGAAGAGGAACTTGGCCATCCGAATGTGTACTTGGCGAACAATGGTCGTCGTGGTACTCGTCGGTCCACGAAGTTGTTCTCGTAGGTCATGGCATTTCGTTCAATACTCGTTCGGGCATCCGTGTGGTCTTGTCGGTGGTGTACTTGGCGAAATTCAACATCGGGTGTAGTTGAACATCTTTAAACGGAACTTGGCGCGCCCTAGGGTCATTGAGTACTGGTTTTTGATGGAGTTCGGGTCTTCGGTGTCATGGTACTTGGTGTCCCTGTAGTCGACCTTGCCGGTCTTGATGGTCCAAAACAAAGCAGTAGCGATAGGAGGAACTCGGCACGGCGGTGAGAGCTTGCAGGGGGATCGATGGCTGGCAGACCCCCACGGCGGGTGGACCTGGCGCATGTCCTTTCCCCAACGCATGCACAAGCAGGAGCAAGAATCCCTGCCAGTTCAGGCATCGATGGTGCATGGGACTCCGGGAAGGCAGGGATGAACTTGGGGCGGGCGCGAGAGGCATGGAGGTAGTGGAGGCGGGGCATGGCGCTAAACCAGTGGCCTGGTTGCTGCTGGTTCGGTCGCCGCCGCCGATGGCTTGTCGAGGTGGCCGGGTGGTGGCGACGGGCGGTGCCGGGAAGAGCAGCTATAGCAAGGCGTGGAAGGAGGAGAAACAGAGGAAGGGGGGCCACGCGAAGGGCGTCATGCTCGCTGGCGCAGGACGGTGGCCTACTGTAACGCCCTCGATGCAGCTATATCTCCTACGTGTCGAAGCACGACTTAGAGGCATAACCGCATTGAAAGCAATGTCGCAAGTAAGGCAATCTTCACAACATCCCATGTAAATAGATAATAAAAGGGAAGGTACATAGTTGGCTTACACTCGCCACGTCAAACAAAGTACATAAATAGCATTACATCATCCAATCACTCATGGGCCGACTATGGTACCAAAATAAAAGATCAACCCAACATGCGACACTGTCCCGATTGCCCCGACTGGTCACCACTGCTGATCATCAGGGAAAGACACATAGTAACGGCGTGAGTCCTTGTCGAACTCCCACTTGAGCTCAAGCGCATCATCTGGAACGGAGTCATCAGGCCCTGCATCTGGTTTGGAAGTAATCTGTGAGCCACAGGGACTCAGCAATCTCGCACCCTCGCGATCAAGACTATTTAAGCTTATAGGTAAGGTAAGGTAATATGTGGAGCTGCAGCAAGCGACTAGCATATATGGTGGCTAACCTGTCCGCAAAAGAGAGCGAGAAGAGAAGGCAAAGCACGAACGAAGAACTAGAGAACCAACTATGGCAAACATTACTCCAACACCGTGTTCACTTCCCGGACTCCGCCGAGAAGAGACCATCACGATTACTCACACAGTTGATTCATTTTAGTTAAGTTAAGGTTCAAGTTATCTACAACCGGACATTAACAAATTCCCATCTGCCCATAACCGCAGGCACGGCTTTCGAAAGTTCAAATCCCTGCAGGGGTGTCCCAACTTAGCCCATCACAAGCTCTCATGGTCAACGAAGGATATTCCTTCTAGCGGGAAGACCTGATCAGACTCGGAATCCCGGTTACAAGACATTTCGACAATGGTAAAACAAGTCCAGCAACACCGCCCGAATGTGCCGACAAATCCCGATAGGAGCTGCACATATCTCGTTCTCAGGGCACACTCAGATGAGCACTACATACAACTAAAACCAGCCCTCGAGTTTCCCCGAGGTGGCGCTGCAAGTGGCTCTGTTTGGACCAACACTCAGAGGAGCACTGGCCCAGGGGGTTTAAATAAAGATGACCCTCGGGCTCCGAAAACCCAAGGGAAAAAGAGGCTAGGTGGCAAATGGTAAAACCAAGGTTGGGCATTGCTGGAAGAGTTTTATTTAAGGCGATTTGTCAAGGGGTTCCCATCATCACGCAACCGCGTAAGGAACGCAAAATCCAGGAACATAACACTGATATGACGGAAACTAGGGCGGCAAGAGTGGAACAAAACACTAGGCAAAAGGCCGAGCCTTCCACCCTTTACCAAGTATATAGATGCATTAAGATAACAACATAATATAATGATATCCCAACAAGAAAATAATGTTACAACAAGGAGCGGTCTCCAATCTTCACCTGCAACTAGCAACGCTATAAGAGGGGCCGAGTAAAGCGGTAACATAGCCAATCAACGGTTTGCTAGGACATGGTGGGTTAGAGGTTTGACATGGCAATTTGGGAGGCATGATAAGCAAGTGGTAGGCATCGTAGCATAGGCATAGCAAAAGAGCGAGCAACTAGCAAGCAAAGATAGAAGTGATTTCGAGGGTATGATCATCTTGCCTGAAAACCCGCAAGGAAGAAGAACGAGTCCATGAAGAAGACAAACGGACAAAGTCGAACGGATCCTCACAACTCCAGAACGGAACCGAAGCTCACGAGAAAGGCAACCCGGAAAGAAGCAAACAACATAGTAAACAACCACTACAACATCATGGCATGATGCACAATCAAGTATGATGCATGTCCGGTTTAATGAAGCATGGCATGGTAAAGTGCACAAACAACCCTACAAATTAAGTGGGGCTCAATATGCAATGGGTTGCATATTGATGAAACACCACATCAAGTTATTTAGTTCGATCTCGTTTATGTACCCAACAATATTAAATGTTGTTAAACATGGCAAGAGGGTGAAGCAAAGAAACTACCTATCTAGTCAAGTTTAAATGAGGCCGGAAACAACGAACAACAAGTCCGGAAAACTCCTCATGTGCATATTCTGGTTATGGTACTGTTCTGCCTTAATCCATACTTTATAGTTTTTAAACATGCAAAGCAGTGCCACCATGTTAAACTAGGCATAATTCTACCCCATATACATATAAAGTTTGTTAAGATCGGAGCTACGGTTAATTTGTTATGAATTAAAGCATTTTAACATGGAAATTAAGCAAAACATAAACAAACAGCAATTTAGTCATTTTAAACATGGTTGAAAATTGCATATTATGAAACTAGATGAAATTCTAGTCAAATTACATATAGAGATCGTTTTAATCTGGTGCACGGTTAAAGAGTTATTATATGCATGAAGTGCAAGGGTTTTCCTGCAAATCTGCAGTCTCAGGATAATATGGAAAATCGTTGGACTAAAAAAAGATACCACGGGCCAAAACTAGCAGGCCCAGAAGTGCACAGGAAAGGGGGCACTGGAGGGGCTGCTCACTTTGGCAATGGGCCTGGCCCAGTAGAACGAGAGGCTTGGCAGGCCACGAAGGGGCGCGCTGGGCCTAGAGGCGCGGCCCACGGCGCGTAGGAGGGAGGCCAGGGGCGTGCAGCTAGGCCTTGGGGTCGCAGACAACGTGCGGCTGGACCGGGCGAGCTCCTCTCGCTCGATCTGGACAGAGGGGAGGAACTGAAGCGCGCGCGGTCCTCTGATCTACAGGGAGCAGAGCAACGACGTGGTTGGAAGAAGAGGTTCGGCGCGAGGCAAAAGAGGAAGACGGCGGCGCAGGGCAAGGGACTTGGCGCGGTCGAGGACGCGCAGGAACCGGCTGGATCCGAGGCTCGGTGGCGATGGAGCTCCGTTCTGAGGGCAGTCCGCGACAGATCGGCGTGTAGATGAGGTGAGGCTTACGGAGGCCGGACGGACCTGGCCATTCCAAGGTCAGGCGACGGAGCTTGCCTCCTGCAGGAACAAGGTAGCGGTGGCGCTGCTCCTGCGGCTTGAATGTCTGCACACCAAAACAGGAGAGAGAGAGAGAAATGAGCTCGGGCAGCAGGGAAAAGAAAGAAGGAAGGAACGAGAGAGGAGGCACAAGGTTGGCTCCGGTGCTGCTGCTGGTGGCCGGCGGAGATGACTCGGTGGTTGGCCTGCGCAAGGGAGACGAGGTGAGGAGGAGGCGCTCGGCTGCAGTCTCGATCCCATCTGGATTTAGCGCTGGGAGACGGCGCACTGTGGGGGTTGGCTCGGGGCTCGGGCAGGATTGGTGGGGATGGATTTTGGGATCAGTTTGGTGGTTGGTTGGGTGAAGAGCTCGAGGTGGATTGGAAGGTGGCGGCGGCCGAGAGGGATCGATGGGACATCTCCCTAGAAGTTAGGGTTTTGTCCAGATTTAGACAAGGGAGTTTTTATATAAGGAAATGAGGGGAAGTTTAGGGGCTAATCCGTCCCTCCAAATAAAATCGAGCGGTCGAGAAAAATAGAATAGGAAGTCCAAATGAGAAAACGGTGACATTTTGTAGATGTTTGGGGATGATCCGGACCTAACGGTGACGACTGTCCGGGTCGGGTACGGGACAACTTTCGGGCGCGCGTGCGAGGAGGGCCGCGGGCTGACGAGAGAGGTTAGGTTGGACCTGGCAGTGAGTAGTGGACTGTATAGACGGTCTCGAGCTGAGAGAAGAGAAGAGAGATAGCCCTGGCGACTGTTTCTGGAGACCGAAAACGTCCGATGTTAGACCGGCTATAATGCCGCTATAGTTATCTGTTGGAGCATCAAACGGACTCCGAACACGATGAAACTTGGCAGGCGGCCTACTGACAACAAAACAACACCGCACGCCAACTTTCATCATATTCCGAGAACATTTTACGGCCACTTATAAAATAATATTTCGGACATGCCGCGGGTGCGTGCAAGTGTGGTTGGGCTCAGAACGGACAACGGAGAGAACTCGGAGAACCCGGACGAATGCAAGTTTTGAAAAAAATATGATGATGCAATGCACATGATGACATGGTAATATGCAACACGCAAGCAAAGACAAGCCAAACAACAGCGAAACACCCTGAAGACACCTGGCGCAATGGTCTCGGGGTGTTACACCTACTTGAGAGGAAGCAGGAGCAGAGGGGCGGCGGAGCAGCGAGCCATGGAGGCCAGCGGTGCCATGGCTGTGTGGGCAGGCGAGCTCGCGGGGCCGTGGGGTGGCCGAGGGCGGCGGTTCGGCATTGCCCGAAACAGGGGAAGGAGAGGGAGGTGCGGGTGGCGGCTTTCGGGCATCCTAGTAGAGGAGGCAACACCTCGGCGAGGCAAGGTGGTGGTCGCCGACGGCGGCCGGACGGCGCGGGGCTGCAAGGGCACGGGGAGGCAGCGGCTCCTGGCCTGATGCAGACGGGAGGAGGACGAGGGAAGTAGAGAGATCAGGGGATTGAGCATCACAAACCACAGCATATTGCCATGTCACATTCATGCATCATATTGTGCATTGCATTGATTGTGTTTTTCCTCAGTTGCCGGTGATTGCCCCCTCTCGATAGATGTGATACCGACGATGTGATCGATGACACCGATGAAGAGCTATATTATCTTCAGAAGTGCCAGGCAAGCAAAACCCCCTTGTTCATTCCGATACAACCCTACTCTCTCGCTCCTGCTCTCTTTTACTGCATTAGGACAACACCGATTCATCTGTTACTTGTTGTGGTAGCTGAACCCCTTTATCCTTTGCATGACATGTCATTGCCACAGTAAATAGATGAAACCCACTAGCATGAGTAGGAGTTGTTTGAGCCCTGTTGTGCCTACTCATTCATGCTTGTTTGTCGTGCCTGCTACTGCCTAGAGTTGAGTCAGGTCTGATTCATCGGGGGTGAATCAGAGGTGTGTGAACATGTCCTACTGTTGAGAGCTAAGTGTGTGAACACGATTTGGTAAAGGTAGCGGTGAGAGGCCATGTAGGAGTACATGGTGGGTTGTCTCATTGCAGCCGTCCTCAGGAACTGAGTTCTGTGTTTGTGATCCATGTCAGTTACTACCACACATTGGGCTCCGGGCACTCCAAGCTCTCTCGACTTATTAATCAACTTGATCTCTGTCCAGGAGTTGCAACTAGTTTCTGGTGTTTGTAGGTAGTGTTAGTAGTCTACCAAGTGGCACCCGGTACAGGTGGGCTTGGGACAGACTAGGCACAGTGGCCCGGTGTACCAAGTGGCACCCAGATGGTGGACTTGGGAACCCTGCACACATCGTTTGGGGCCGTGAGCGACACCCCGGCCGGATCTCCTTGCGGATGGAACCCGAATAGGCGATAAACCTGGACGAGAGACTTGTTTGGTTAGTCAGGTCATGGCCGACTCCCTCGCCCGGCTTCTGCTTGAAGGTTGCCGAGGTACATGACGTGTACAGGGCGATAAGTGGCGGGAGCGTGTGTGAGGAAGTACACCCCTGCAGGGTTATCATTATCTATTCGAATAGTCGGATTCCTCGGATATGGAAACTTGGACCCCTTGCATAGTTCATAGACAAGTGAAAGTGGATACTCTAAAATATGCAAGATAAGCGTGAGTGCTATGGATGGCGTTCTCGTAGGGAGACGAGAGCGGATCCATAGTGGTGTATTGATATGGTGAATATGTGGACTCGTGTGCGCCACCTCAAAAGAGTTACTTGCAGTCGTAGTTCAGGTTAGCCACCGAGTCAAAGCTGGCTTGCTGCAGTTAAACCCCACCACCCCTTTGTTGATAACGATGCATATGTAGATAGTTCTGATGTAAGTCTTGCTGGGTACATTTGTACTCACGTTTGCCTATTTTATGTTTTTGCAGAGAGACTTCAGTCTCGCTAGTAGTTCCACGTGGGCTTCGACGTTTAGCTTGTTACCTCAGCTACGATCTTGTGCCCTCGGCAGGATCTGGTAGATAGTCAGGCTTCTCAGCCTTTTTCATTTGTAGATGTCTGTACTCAGACATGTTAAGCTTCCGCATGTGCTTGGACTTGTATGCTCTGATTGTTGGGTCATGAGACCCATGTTTGTAATATCTCGCTCCTCAGAGCCTATTGAATACTTACCTGTGTCGTAGAGTCATGTTGTGATGCCTTGTTGTATTTGCACATATCGAGCATATTGTGTGTATGATTGAAATGCTTGGTATGTGTGGGATCTGACTATCTAGTTGTTTATCTTTAGTAGCCTCTCTTACCGGGAAATGTCTCCTAGTGTTTCCACTGAGCAATGGTAGCTTGCTACTGCTCCGGAACACTTAGGCTGGCCGGCATGTGTCCTTCTTCATTCCTGTGTCTGTCCCTTCGGGGAAATGTCACGCATTGAGTACCGGAGCCCTGTTAGCCCGCTACAGCCCGGTTTACCGGAGTCCTGCTGGCCCAGTGCTACAGCCCGGACCCACTTGCTGATGACCGACACGTTCGATGCTGGGTCATGGATGCCTGTCCCTGTAAGTCTGTGCCACTTTGGGTTTACGACTAGTCATGTCAGCCCAGGCTCCTTATCATATGGATGCTAGCGACACTATCATATACGTGTGCCAAAAGGCGCAAACGGTCCCGGGCAAAGGTAAGGCGACACCCGTGGGAATACCGTGCGTGAGGCCGCAAAGTGATATGATGTGTTACATGCTAGATCGATGTGGCATTGAGCCGGGGTCCTGACAGCGTTGGTATCAGAGCTTGACTGCCTGTAGGATTACCAAGCCAAACTGGTCGAAGTTGAGTCTAGAAATTCTTTAGTTATATAAGGGAATTGATTGTGGGATGGAACGTAAGGCTCTTTTTACTCCTTATACCTTATGCCTTCTGATCTGAGTCATCTTATCTTTCCTGCGGGGTTAAGGAACTAGGCTATCTCCTCTTTCTATCAGGATCACGTGTTACTAATCAGTAGACTTATAAGATTGTTGGATTTAAGCCTCTGTTCAGTTTCTACTACTTCCGTACATTAACTGTTGATCTCGAAACCTTGATATTGTGCTTCCGAGTGGTTATGCCACCATTTTTCTGAATGTCTCAAATCTTTTCTGAGCATTTACAGCCGTTATGCTGTCTGAGTCATCCCATGTTTCTAAACAGTCTGATGCATTTGCAAATCCCTTCTTCCCGTTCCTGATGTCCTTTTGGTCAGATTAATCACACAAATTAGTGAGTTGAGGTACTTTATTGCCTCGACATATATGTTGGAATTATTATTATGACCCTAGGTATCTAGAGTATCACCTAGTAATCCAGCCATGCTTTGTGTTCCCAGTGTGATGATTATGGCCATCATTCTCGAAAGCATCCCGTGATGCCATTTAGTTAGTAGGCATTCTACTCCTGGGTTCTTGAACCCAAGATTTACCCTACTTACCTCATGTTGATAGTAATTGCTAGCTCCCTTAGGTTATTAGTAACCTTTGCGATAGTCCTCGAGATTCGTGGTGTATCCTTCTTCCAAATACCATGAACTGTTTATGGCAGAAGATCTTGACCAAAAGATCACAATAAGAGTGCTCTTGACGAGTTCTCGATTCTATGTTGTGATTCTGCCAGTTCCACCTTTCTGCACGGGTTATCCAGAAGAAATATGTTGAACTCATTCGACATGCTAATCTATGCATCCACAACTCATAAAATCATATGTTCTTTTGAGTTGTCCCATTTTAGTTGTCTTCCGACCCTCGTCTATCAATTGATAGTCAAGAGTATGCGTGCATTCCTTCATCGATGCCTATTATTCTTGTGTTCCGTCAAGCCATTCTATCCCAGAATGACTAGGAGAAATGAACTCCAGTACCTCATCCATATCTAGGATTGGGTCAAAGTAGTCATACTCCGCAGATCAAATACTAATCCAGTTTTTGTTCTGTTCTACCCTGAAGTATTACCCTCTTTATGTCAAGAAAGTCATAGGAATTACACATCATCTTATGAATTCTTGGTGCAGTGATACTTCTCGCCATCATTATTCATTTCTCGGTCCCCGAGTTGTTGAACCGGAATGCCGACAAGTGAATCATGATGTGTGAAATCAATACTGCTAGCAACCCCGTTGCTTGGTAGTTAAAGGACAATAATTTCATTCTTAGCATGTTGGTTATTGAATCATCATTCTAAGATTGATCGTGCTACCTAGTCCATTCTCCTGGTTCACTCCTCGATTTCAAATCCTTGCTCTATTGATCATATCGTCTTGCCCTGAAAAGCAGGATTGTCCTCGATCTTAGTAACATATCGGTGGTTCGTGATTTTCTGAATATCTTCTTGGAAGTATTACCAGGTTGTCACCTGACCGCTATGTTGAGTTCGTGATCAAGTTGGTTTATTCCTGTAAACCACCCCTTCTCCAAGAGTCTGTGTTGGATACCCCGGAGCTAGATGGTTAAGCTGAACAGCAACTTGGAGAGTTGGAAGATAAAAGTTTGCCTAACTTAGTTCATTTCCCAAAAGGGATATCTTGTGTTTGTGTGTGTTGAAGAAAGATGATATTTTCATTGATTGATCCTCGTGGTCAATTGTTGGATCTATTGTCTTACCCCAAACCTTTGATTTGAGTATGGGCTATCGTCAAATCAAATCAGAACCAACGATGTTCATAATGTTGTCTTACTCATGGTTGATCCCCCAAGCATACATCATTATATTTTTTTTGGGTCTGACCAATACTATCACCGTGTTCACATGATGGCGGAAGTCCAGTGATATGGAAATTCCGATGAGTTACTGTTGAGCCCATCAGCAGCATTTTATCTCCCCCATGATTCATGTTGAACATCAACCTAGTGTTGGAAACTTTTATAAGCATTATCTTCATGTCCCATTCGTGAAGAATATGTTGGATGAAACAAGTGACTTTCTCTGATTCACGTGCATTTGGAGCAAGTTGCCGCCGTGAGTTCGAGAAAGATTGTTTTTTTTCCTGGTACCATCCCAAGTCAGTCATGCATGTGCGAAGTATGCTATGGTTTGACAGGCTCGCAACCTTCATTCCATATGTGTCCCTAGCACACCAAGCCACTGATTGAATTGTTCAAGGAGAAGAAGTTTCTTTATAAGTGCTAATCATATGACTTATGTAAGGACTTCGTTAACTGCAATGATGGTTTCCCAACCTGAACTCGGTAGTGTTTTATTATAAGACTACTATGTGGTCATGCTTGTCTGGGACAGCGTGTTCACATGTGTGTAGCAGAACCAGCTCATGTTTTGGAGCTCGCTATCGTAGTTCATTTCCCGAGAATCTCGCAACGTCATCTCGTCGATTTGTGTTGCAAACTTTCATTTTTCTTCCTAGGCTCGATGAGTCTGGATTATTCTGACACCAACCAGATCTGAATCTCAGGCAGATATGATGGTTGGAACATTTCCCAAGAACTATAATAATGGTCTCTCTGTAACCGGTAAAGTGGATGTCGTGGCTAACACACCCAGCCGGAAGACCTATTATTGTAGTATCTTGATTGAGGAAGTTGGCCACCTCCCCATGAGGATTTCTTATGGATTTACTTCCGTAGTTATTCCTTATGATTTTGTGTTCCCGAAGTTTGACCTTTTACTTGATGTTCTAGATATCAAACCGTCTCTATGAATGGGTTACGCTAGCACATCAAGGAGAACATTAGAAGCGGAGTGCTAAATGTCTCTCGGTCGATCATCCAGATTTTGTTTCCTTGGCCTCGCTAAGGTGAAATCTGAGAAGGTGTTATCTTCCTTTGCATCTGCATCTTCCACCGGTATTCATCATGGTACTAAGTTGTGTTGCCAGGATCCTTGACACGGATATTGGTAAAACCTTGATAAATATGGAAATGCTCAAGTTCTTGAGAGCACGCTCAAGCGCTAGGTGTTATCATCGGCACTAACTGGGATTGCTCTCAGCTTCCTCGGTTATGCTATAACTTCTCAAACAGTGAATTCACTCTCTATTGTTGGGTTCTTCCCTAGTTACCAGAATCATTCCCAGCATTTGCATTTTGTTCCCAGCTTGCACCGCCAATGTGCCATTCTACCATGGGTCCCTTCCATTTCCGGTGGTAAGCAAATTCATCCATTACGTTGTCTTCAACAAGGTAATCCACATCATCCAAGTCCGAGTATGCCATTCTACCGACCCCCGCCAATCAATTGCTGTGATTTGCCTTGGGCTGATATAGAGAGTCTCAATGATCTCTATATCAAAGGTAATTCTTTTTGCCACTTAAGGTAATAATCTACGAATCACCCTCCTCCAGGATGTTTCGTCGTGGTATCATGGCAACTCAACTCCTCGCTACGTTGACAATCGTTTACCACCTTCTTAGGTGTGGAATTGTTGTCTACCTAGTGAACCCTCGTCATCTGTTCCACTCCATCCCTCTAGATGTGTGCTTCGTGTCTCAGTTCGAGAGATTTTGTTCTGCCTCATTCTGTGAGTTAATCCCGAGTTGTTCGATCTTCGAGAAGATCGATCCATCTAGAGTCTCCCTCTTCTCTCCTTGTCATGTTTGCTGGAGTTCTCAGAATAAGACGACAAGACAAAGATGGTGATTGAATCAACGTTCATTTGAAGTGCAACCTGGATCGTGAAGATTGTGTTAGTTTGCATTCCCCCTTCATCTTACCCTACGCTTGAATCTCGGGACGAGATTTTTGCTTAGTGGGGGTGAGTTGTCACATCCCTGGCTTTGCTATGCACTTGGGCTAGCTTGGTTGCTGCATCATGTCTAAATTTCTTTTAAACTTGAAATGGGGATGACAAACCCTAGCACTAAATAAAATGCAATTAGGATCAAAATAAAAATATTTTCAATGAACCCAGAATGCCCTTTAGAAAAGTTCATTATTTTTGTTAAAGGTGAAAACCCCTGCCAACAATGATGCACATATTTCTAGGCCATTCTGGATTTTTGAATTAAATCCTATTGTATTTGACTTTGGGCATTTAAATACTATAAATAATTTAAATGTTCAAATAAATGTTGGAAATTGTTAAGGGTCACTGAAATAATTCAGAAAGCACCCATAATTGTTTCCAGGATTTTATGAAATGGTTTGGTATTATTACTAAATCAAAACAAATAGCAAAAACTAGAAAACAGAAAGTAATAGAAAAACAAGAGAGAGAGGAAGCCTACCTGGGCCACCTACCTGCAGCCCACCTAGCGCCCCACCTCGCCCAGCAATGCGGCTGAGGCCCAGCCCAGCTCCCCACCGTCTTCAACCTCTGCCAATAGGCAGAGGCGTGTCGACGCGCCCGCGCCCGAGCACCACCTCCTGCTACCACCTCCTGCTGCCCCCTCATCGTCCTAGACTCCCTCTGCGACGCCACGCGACCCCCGACGTCTCTCACTCTCTGGTCCTCTCTCCCCCTTGCTCCTCTGCTTTCTCTCCCCATGGCCGAGCATGCCCACCGCCGCCGACGTGCACCACCGCGGCCACGGCCATCCCCAAACCGCCCCGAGCTATCCTCGAGCTCCGCCACCTCGCTCCCTACCTCCTCACCGAGCCACACGACCGGAAGGGCCCCGAAGCGCCGCCCCGATGCTTTTCTCCTCCTCGGTCGCCGGAGATCCGCCTCGCCGCCCCGCTCGCTCCGATGCATCCCCGAGCTCGCCGTTCGCCTCGTCGCAACCGCCATGAGCTCCTGCTCCTGCTCCCCCTCTCCGCTCCCTCTCTCGCACGCAGTAGCTGCCGCACCACATCCAACCGCACGCGCCGCCGCCCGCACTCATCGCCGGTGATGCTTCGGTGACCATTTGGTCCCGGGCATGCGCCCAACGCGCTCCCCGCATCGCGTAGAGCCTCCGTGGCACCTCGCCGCGCTCGTTTGTGCACCGCAGCCCCATCCCCACTTGCACCCGAGCTTCGGCCGCCTCCGAGCTCGTCGCCGGCACCACTCCGGCCACTCCCCGGCCGCGCCACCACCACAGTTGGATGCGGACGAGCGTCCGCATCCCGAAGCTGTGCTCCGCGCGCCAAACCGAGCCTTGTGGGCAAAACCCGAGGCTCGCCATCGCGGCTGGCCTCGCCGGCGTCAAGCCGCCGGTGGGTTTGACCCACTTTGACCACGGCGGGACCCCCCCTGTGTCCATGACAGGTGGGGCCGGCCTGTTAATTAGGTTAGGATTAGTGTTAACTAAAAATTAGTTAGACTAATTACACTGACACGCGGGACCCCCTGGTCAGGTTTGACCCGAGGCTGCCCTGTTGACTCTGCTGAGGTCAGCATGACGCCATGCTGACGCAATATTCCTTTTCTGGAATTTAGTTTATTTTATAAATAATCAGGAAATTCCAGAAAATAGCTAAAACTTCAATAAATCATAGAAATTCAACCGTAACTCAGAATGAAATAATTTATATATGAAAAATGATCAGAAAAATCCAATCTATCCATCTGTACTGGTTTCATGCATGTTAGAACAACTTATAGATGCACAAATCATACTAATGGCATTTAAATATCTACATATGGAGTTTGAGTTTGAATCTTGGATTCAAACCAACTTCATTTAATCTGGTTTTAGTTGCATTAGCACAAACCACAGCATATTGCCATGTCACATTCATGCATCATATTGTGCATTGCATTGATTGTGTTTTTCCTCAGTTGCCGGTGATTGCCCCCTCTCGATAGACGTGATACCGACGATGTGATCGATGACACCGATGAAGTGATATATTATCTTCAGAAGTGCCAGGCAAGCAAAAACCCCTTGTTCATTCCGATACAACCCTACTCTCTCGCTCCTGCTCTCTTTTACTGCATTAGGACAACACCGATTCATCTGTTACTTGTTGCGGTAGCTGAACCCCTTTATCCTTTGCATGACCTGTCATTGCCACAGTAAATAGATGAAACCCACTAGCATGAGTAGGAGTTGTTTGAGCCCTGTTGTGCCTACTCATTCATGCTTGTTTGTCGTGCCTGCTACTGCTTAGAGTTGAGTCAGGTCTGATTCATCGGGGGTGAATCAGAGGTGTGTGAACATGTCCTACTGTTGAGAGCTAAGTGTGTGAACACGATTTGGTAAAGGTAGCGGTGAGAGGCCATGTAGGAGTACATGGTGGGTTGTCTCATTGCAGCCGTCCTCAGGAACTGAGTTCTGTGTTTGTGATCCATGATTAGTTACTACCACACATTGGGCTCCGGGCACTCCAAGCTCTCTCGACTTATTAATGAACTTGATCTCTGTCCAGGAGTTGCAACTAGTTTCTGGTGTTTGTAGGTAGTGTTAGTAGTCTACCAAGTGGCACCCG
This sequence comes from Triticum aestivum, assembly GCF_018294505.1. Lineage (NCBI taxonomy): Eukaryota > Viridiplantae > Streptophyta > Magnoliopsida > Poales > Poaceae > Triticum > Triticum aestivum. The sequence continues at coordinate 337,763,123 of NC_057809.1, forward strand.
GTACAGGTGGGCTTGGGACAGACTAGGCAAAGTGGCCCGGTGTACCAAGTGGCACCCGGATGGTGGACTTGGGAACCCTGCACACATCGTTTGGGGCCGTGAGCGACACTCCGGCCGGATCTCCTTGCGGATGGAACCCGAATAGGCGATAAACCTGGACGAGAGACTTGTTTGGTTAGTCAGGTCGTGGCCGACTCCCTCGCCCGGCTTCCGCTTGAAGGTTGCCGAGGTACATGACGTGTACAGGGCGATAAGTGGCGGGAGCGTGTGTGAAGAAGTACACCCCTGCAGGGTTATCATTATCTATTCGAATAGCCGAATTCCTCGGATATGGAAACTTGGACCCCTTGCATAGTTCATAGACAAGTGAAAGTGGATACTCTAAAATATGCAAGATAAGCATGAGTGCTATGGATGGCGTTCTCGTAGGGAGACGAGAGCGGATCCATAGTGGTGTATTGATATGGTGAATATGTGGACTCGTGTGCGCCACCTCAAAAGAGTTACTTGTAGTCGTAGTTCAGGTTAGCCACCGAGTCAAAGCTGGCTTGCTGCAGTTAAACCCCACCACCCCTTTGTTGATAATGATGCATATGTAGATAGTTCTGATGTAAGTCTTGCTGGGTACATTTGTACTCACGTTTGCCTATTTTATGTTTTTGCAGAGAGACTTCGGTCTCGCTAGTAGTTCCACGTGGGCTTCGACGTTTAGCTTGTTACCTCAGCTACGATCTTGTGCCCTCGGCAGGATCTGGTAGATAGTCAGGCTTCTCAGCCTTTTTCATTGGTAGATGTCTGTACTCAGACATGTTAAGCTTCCGCATGTGCTTGGACTTGTATGCTCTGATTGTTGGGTCATGAGACCCATGTTTGTAATATCTCGCTCCTCAGAGCCTATTGAATACTTACTTGTGTCGTAGAGTCATGTTGTGATGCCTTGTTGTATTTGCACATATCGAGCATATTGTGTGTATGATTGAAATGCTTGGTATGTGTGGGATCTGACTATCTAGTTGTTTATATTTAGTAGCCTCTCTTACCGGGAAATGTCTCCTAGTATTTCCACTGAGCCATGGTAGCTTGCTACTGCTCCGGAACACTTAGGCTGGCCGGCATGTGTCCTTCTTCGTTCCTGTGTCTGTCCCTTCGGGGAAATGTCACGCATGAGTACCGGAGCCCTGTTAGCCCGCTACAGCCCGGTTTACCGGAGTCCTGCTAGCCCAGTGCTACAGCCCGGACCCACTTGCTGATGACCGACACGTTCGATGCTGGGTCATGGATGCCTGTCCCTGTAAGTCTGTGCCACTTTGGGTTTACGACTAGTCATGTCAGCCTGGGCTCCTTATCATATGGATGCTAGCGACACTATCATATATGTGTGCCAAAAGGCGCAAACGGTCCCGGGCAAAGGTAAGGCGACACCCGTGGGAATACCGTGTGTGAGGCCGCAAAGTGATATGAGGTGTTACATGCTAGATCGATGTGGCATTGAGCCGGGGTCCTGACAGGCGGAAACATGGGAAATGTGTCTTTTGGTAAGGGGATGGGGCGGGGAGGTAGATATTTCCGTGGAAGCCGGAATTTTTGAATCGATTCAGCAAAAAAACTGGTGCGCAAAGTGTCATCAGATGGTGCTCCAGGATATTTTGTACTGCATCTCACACGGTTGGTTATAATAAACTATGTGGGATATACTTGATTTTCCATCTTGATTTGAATTACATAATGGGGTCACAGTGGCAATGGACGGTGTTTGAATTGCTAGAACTTTTATCTGCAGTGAACATGCAACTATATGAGTGCCGTAAAAGAATTAGAATTATTCAGGGTTCGTTTGGACATTTTATACATTAAATTGGTTTTCTAGCCATTTCAGGTGCACAATTCAAAATTATACTGCATGCACATGCTCCGTTGCAACAACATGGGTTGTAAAATCATATATGTGTCCATGGGTTTATGCTTATGTCCCATGCAAGAAATGGGGATGAATTTCGGGGTTCGTTTGGACATTTTTATACGTTAACTGAGTTTTCTAGGCATTTATGTGCATAATTCAAAATTGAACTACATGCACATGCTCCAGTCCATAAAAACGGGTTGCAAAATCAAATGTTTGTCCTTGGTTCCAAGATTAGGTCACATGCAAGAAATGAGAATGAATGTTAAACACCTTGACACTGTCGCTCGGCCGCATACATTGAGATACATGGTTTTAAAATTCTAGTAAATCAAAAACTCATCTGAAATTCATGAAACTTGACATGATATCATGGAATGGCATCGACATGCCATGGTAAAAATATTGTCCCATTTGGGGCAGGTTTGGGTATAAGCTTCTCGCAAACCAGAGCCTGATGGTTTCGGTAGGGAACGTGCCACATTGGGGGACGAAACAATGTCTGTTTCCTCTTCTTACTTTCAATTTTTTTCTCGTGTCAACATAGAACAACACGAGTGTTGTGTCAATTTTTGGGATTTTTTGGGGTTCGCTTGGACATTTTTATACATTAACTGAGTTTTCTATGCATTCATGTGCATAATTCAATTTTTAACTACATGCACATGCTCTAGAGCATATAAATTGGTTCAAAATTGGAATGTGTATCCTTGTTTACATGCTTAAGTCCCATGCAAGAAATGAGAATGAATGTCAAACACCTTGCCACCGTCGCTCGGCCGCTAACATTGAGATACATGGTTTTTAAATTCTAGTAAATTGAAAACGCATCTAAAATTTATGAAACTTGACATGCTAGCATGGAACGGCATCAACATGCAGTGGTAAAAATATTGTCCCATTGTGGGTAGGTTGGGGTATATAAACTTCTCACAAACCAGAGCTTCTCACAGCAAGCCTCATGGTTACGGTAGGGAACGATTCACCTTGCTGGACGAAACGATATCCGTTGCCCCTACTTGATTTCAATTTTTTTTATAGTGTCAACATAGAAGAACATGAGTGTTGTGTTAATTTTAGGAATTTTTGGGGCTCGTTTAGACATTTTTATACATTAACCGAGTTTTCTATGCATTTATGTGCACAATTCAAATTTGAACTACAGGCACATGGTCTAATGCATATAAATTGGTTGAAAATTCAAATCTATGTCGTTGGTTGCATGCTTAGGTCCCATGGAAGAAATGAGAATGAATATCAAACACCCTACCACCGTCACTCGGCCGCAAAGATTGAGAAACATGGTTTTTAAATTCTAGTAAATCCAAAACTCGTCTGAAATTCATGAAACTTGGCATGCTATCATGGAGCGGCATCAACACACCGTGGTAAAATTTTTCTCCCATTTGGGGCAGGTTTGGGTATAATCTTCTCACAAACCAGAGCTTATCACAACAAGCCTAATGGTTTTGGTACGGAATGTTTCACCTTTGGGGACAAAATGATATCCATTGCCTCTTCTTGATTTCAATTTTTTCACTAGTGTCAATATAGAACAACATGAGTGTTGTGTTAAATTTTGGAATTTTTTGGGGTTCGTTTGGACATTTTTATACATTAATTGAATTTTCAATGCTTTTATGTGCATAATTCAAATTTGAACTACAGGCACATGGTCTAATGCATATAAATTGGTTGAAAATTTAAATCTATGTTGTTGGTTGCATACTTAGGTCCCATGGAAGAAATGGGAATGAATGTCAAACACCCTGCCACCGTAACTTGGCCGCAAACATTGAGAAACCTAGTTTTCAAATTCTAGTAAATCCAAAACTCGTCTGAAATTCATGAAACTTGGCATGCTATCATGGAGCGGCATCAACACGCCGTGGTAAAAATTTTGTCCCATTTGGGGCAGATTTGGGTATAAGCTTCTCACAAACCAGAGCTTCTCACAACAAGCCTAATGGTTTCGGTAGGGAATGTTTCACCTTTGGGGACGAAATGATTTCCGTTGCCTCTTCTTGATTTCAATTTTTTCTCTAGTGTCGATATAGAACAACATGAGTGTTGTGTTAAATTTTGGAACTTTTTGGGGTTCGTTTGGACATTTTTATTCATTAATTGAGTTTTCAATACTTTTATGTGCATAATTCAAATTTGAACTACACGCACATGCTCTAGTGCATATAAGTTGGTTGAAAAATCAAATACGTGTCCTCGTGTCTGTTCTTAGGTCCCATGCAAGAAATGGGAATGAATTTCAAACACCCTGCGACCGTTACTCGGCAGGAAACATTGAGATACATAGTTTTAAATTCTAGTAAATCCAAAACTCGTCGGAAATTCATGAAATTGGCATGCTATCATGGAGCGGCATCAACATGTCGTGGTAATTTTTTTGTCCCATTTGGGGCCGGTTTGGGCATAAGCTTCTCACAAACCAGAGCTTCTCACAACAACCCTGATGTTTTCAGTAGGGAACGTTTCACCTTTGGGGACGGAACGATATCCATTGCCTCTTCTTGATTTCATTTTTTTCTCTAGTGTCAACATAGAACAACAGGAGTGTTGTGTTAAATTTTGAATTTTTTGGGGTTCGTTAATACACTAATGGAGCTTTCAATGCTTTTAATGTTTTTATGTGCATAATTCAAATTTGAACTACATGCACATGCTCCAGTGCATATAAATTGGTTGAAATATCAAATTTGTGTCCTTCGGTGCATGCTTAGGTCCCATGCAAGAAATGGGAATGAATTTCAAACACCAGGGCACTATTGATTGCCGAAAAAATGTTGAGATACTTTGTTTTTAAATTCTAGTAAATCCAAAACTCGTCTGAAATTCATGAAACTTGGCATGTTATCATGGAATGGCACCTGACATGCTGTGGTATTTTTTGTGTCCATTTTGGGAGAAGGCACACTGGAATAATAGCCAACAAAGGCATTTTGAAAAAATAGGTGCCACTTTAATATCTCAAACGTTTGTATAATTCAAATTGTGCGCGTTATGTTAACCATTTACGTGACGCCACGTGTCTTGGTTTAATTGGCTATAGGAGGTGATGTGCGGACAACTGCTTGACTGAAGAAGAGGGGTGCGAGCGTAGTCCGATGCGCAGGCTGACCGAGAGGCGTGCAAGTTGTCCTCCAATGTGCATGCTTACCGGGTAGCGTGCGAGCTGTACGCTGCACATGCTCACTGGGAAGCGAGCCCTTTGACTTCCTTGGCCGCCCGCCTTCCTCTCCATTAATGGCGCCCGAGCACCTGTTTAATAGGGGCGGCCTTACTATTCGCCTCCCATTCCCCTCCCTCCCACAGACCTCCACCGATGCCATGGTGTAGAATGATCATCTGCCACTAGTCTTCAAGTTTGGTGAGGTCGACTCCGAGCCGGAGGAGATAGAAAATAAGGAGGAATGGGGCCTCATGGACAAGGCCCTGAACGAGCCGGCCGCGGTGGTTGCTGCCCCTGCTCCTGTCCTAGCTCCCATCCTCGCGCCCGCGCCAGCGACCATCCCCGTAGCATTGACGGGCTGGTCGTCGAGAACTATCGCAAATCAAGAAGCCGCGGGCGTTAGCGAGGTCTCTATGGACCCGCGCGAGCTCGTGTACATGCCAGCGATCGTGCCCGTGCGCGCCCCTCCACCTACTAGGGCGCCGGTCCCCATGTGTTTGGCTACACCCGATGCGCCTCTGCCCGTGTGCGCGCACCCCTTAGCGGCATGGGATGCCGCCGTCGACCGCTACCTCTTAGCGGCACCAGTTACCGTCCTCCCGCTCCCCGCCCGTCGATCGCGTAATGACATGATGTTTGATTTACAAGTTAAGAACATTATGTGCTGCCTTGAAGACTTCAACAACGGCATCCCGGAGGACGACGACTACAACGACGGTGCGGCACGCCGCCTCCGCCGCCGCTGGAAATATTTTTTGGGGGGGTTTAATATTGTATCTCGATCATATGAATATAAATTTGTAGTGTGATGGGACGCATATGAAATTATACCATTCATTACATACAACAAGTCATCAACACACAATGACAACGAGGATATATGTTGGATTATTGATTATTTCCAACAAAACATTCTAGTAAATACTAAAGTTTTTCTCTCACAACAAATAACAAAGTGATGAAATGAACTTCATCTCAGCCAATCCTCAGCGTTGGAAACACTTGCTTTGAACCATAACTGATTCTCTGGGAAGGGCCAGCTATTGTCAATCTCGAGACTAACACAGGACTGATCATCTAGGCTCAAGCGGCCTATTATGTAATTGTATGCATAATTTTGTTTTGCAATGCTATCTTTTTAAGTATATATGTTGATGCTATGTAGACAGAGCAAATCACATCGCACACGGACTAAACAATGGAACCCGTCGGTGATGATTTCATCAATCACTAACAATTGTATACCAGCAATCGTTTGGTCACAACACACACGTCTTATTAACAGGAATCGTCGGTGTTGTTATTGGTCTTCCCACATGTTTCCGATTACAGACCTTTTTGTCGCGTATCACACACATCTTGTCATATTGAACCATTTCTATTCTCTTGTCTCAAAGCAAATAGTTCATCCGAGTGAACCGCATGTCGTATATCGCACACACCTTGTTTGGCTGACCATTTCTTTTGTGCTGCCTAATCACAAACAGTTCATCCGAGTGCACCGTATGCTGTATATCGCACACACCTTCATCTGGTTGCCTGTTTCTTTTGTTCCTCCTCATCGCAAAAAGTTCATTGAACTGAACCGTATGCCATGCATCGCACACGCAACTAAAATCCGAACCGTGTTTGATGCTTCCGTCATCGCAAATGTTTTGCACCTTTGTTGACTAGTTTTTACACCACCATTTGCGATTATTGCATCAAACACAGTTTCGTCGAAGGGTCTCTCATTGTAGTGTCGCGTTAGCAGCATCCTGCAGTAGTGATATGATAGTAGTGTATGATACTACCTCCCTAATGCATAGTATCATATACTAGTACCATGTAGTACTTTATTTGTTGACATGCATGACTCATAGTTGCATAGAATTTATTATGATACAGTATCATGGTATGATACTCAACCATCTCTTTCTTCATTTAATTCTATGACACCTCATCAAAATTTCCTAGTCTGCATGCATGATACTAGCTATGATACTCCCGTTACGACTAGCCTTAGAGTGAGTACAATAAGGTACATTCGGTAGGCTGTAAGAAGTAAAGTAATATTTCTAATGCTTAGTTGGAGGAGAGAGGATAGGAGAGAGAATGTAAGCGGGCTCTCATGCAGGAGCCAGCTGCAGCATGTGCTCCTAGGCACTATGTAAGAGTGGAAAGTGGGCCATGTATTAATAAAGTAGCACATACTTATAGCTAATTGTTATACATGTTGGCTATAAGTTGGCTATAGATGACATGGCACATTCTTATAGTCAACAGTTGGCTATACTATTAAGTATTAACCATGCTCTTATACACATAGACAGAGGGATTAAATCAGGATGACTTGGAAGGGGGCAGAGGAGATGTAAGAAATGGTTCATCATAAGTCTTTCACCATTACTGTAGTAAAACTTATCAATTAATCTCATAAATGGCAGGCGAGAACTCTAATGGAGCAAAAGCATACATGGAAGATTATGGACTAAACCTTAAATGGATACACTTTCATTCAAGCGCGATACTCTAATAGAGCAAAATCATGCATGGAAGGTTCTATACTATATAAATAAGAAGTCTCTACATGCTTAGACAGTGGATTACATTGAGTGAAGACTAATGATGAACATTTGACTTGGTAATGCATACGACCAGGTGAACCTCCCTGGAGATCCCGTGCACCATCTTGGGGTGAAAATCATACCAAGCATCTTCCATGTCCACATTGCCATGAACGGAGCAGCTCGGCAAAGTCCCAGTCAGCGTGATGGAGGCGGCATGGGAACCCTCATACCTCGGAGGGGCAGTAACAGTGAGCATGCACCCGTACACCGGCCTCGTGTCAGTGTTAGTGGAGTTTCCCCCGACGCACACTGTAGAGATGGGGTGGCGGCCTAGGCCTTGCTGATGCCCACGGCCAAGAGGAAGATGTCGCCGTCCTCCTCCGCGACTAGCAGGCGGTGGTGATCCTCCCGCGACTTCGGCACGCCGAATGGGTAGCACGTCTCGTAGTTGATGTTCACCGACGTGGGCCAGTAGTGAGGACGGACGGTGCCATGAGGTGATGCACGAGGCTCGCCGATGAGCCCTTAAACGGCAGCGTGCACTCATAGCAGTAGTAGGGCATGTGCGCCCATCTGGAACTACTCTCCACCAGTGAGTGTTGGTTGACGTACCTCTCACACCCAAAACTCTTGTAGATGCAGGGCACCTTTCAGGCATCGACCAGGCCGTCCATGAAACGGAATGGTTGTAGGGGACGTTGCACCCATCGAATGGACCGCAGGAGGGAGTCGCTATAGGGGATGTTGCGCCTGCCGAATGGAGCGCACGAGTAGCACACTAAGTAGTAGATGGTGTCCTTACTAGTACTCCCTAGTACTCCCTGGTCTCTACTCTCTACTCTTATAAAACTAGCAAGATGCCCGTGCATTCCACGGAACATCAAGATGCATTTTTTTACAAAACACCTTTTGTGATTGACCCATGCGGAAGTAATCCCATATGTAAAAACTAATGATATCTCGAGAAATAGGAGAGATAAGGTGAGGAGGAGTGGGGCATGTGGTGATTGGTGGTGGGACTAAGCGGAGGCATGGAGATGGACGACGCCAACAGCGCCTACCATGCCAGATTGTTACAGAGGCTTCCTTTATTAATTGCTGAACAATGAGGTTGTGGGAGATAAGGATGAACGAGGGAAGGCCTTATCTGCAAATGTGGAAAAAGGTGCACGTATCTTTTTGCAAAATTGCCATAGTTTGCTTTCTACCCGTCAGATATAGATCGGACAGTGTATATTGCAAGATGGTAGGCATACCATCATCACCAACTCAGAGAAACCGAGTTGGTGATGATGGTGTGCCTGCCATCTTGTAATATAGACCGCCCGATCTATATCTGATGGATAGAAAGCAAACTATGACAATTTTACAAAAGATACCCATACCTCTCTCCACATTTACAGATAAGGCCTTGCCTCATTCATCCTTATTTCCCACAACCTCATTGTCGAGCAATTAAAAAAGGAAATCTCTGGAACAATCTAGCATGGTGGCCGCTGCTGGCGCCGTCCATCCCCATGCCTCCACCCAGTCCGACCACTAGTCACGACCACGACCCACTCCTCCTCACCTTTTCTCTCATCTTTCTCAAGATATCATTTTTTCGATGAAATTCTCGAGATACCATTTTCCGATTAAATTCTCGAGATATCATTAGTTTTTACACAGTGGATTACTCTTCCATGGGTCAATCACAACATGTGTTTTGTAAAAGAATGCATCTTGATGTTCCGTGCAATGCATTGGCATCTTTCTAGTTTGCATATAATTTCAAACACCATGTAGAGACATTCTTTGACCATTCTACCACTATGTTAGTATCATTGTTAGTGGTCAGCCGGTGCAAGTTATAGCCCCGGGTGTTTTAACCTTTTTTAGTAATAATATCTGGCGATTGTTCGCCACGAGCTCAATCCTGGCGAATCCCACGTAAACGTCAGATTTCCATTCGACGGTGGCCTGTTTTTAAGCCATAGTATTTGACAAAACTGCCACCCTTACACACATATTGTAACTGTGTCGCTGGCATTTGGAACTGCCATGTCTCCTAGCGAACGTTTCCTGGGGACTGGAGTCAGCACCGATGGCGGTTCGTAGTCGTTCCACGCTTGGGCATTGAAGATTGTAACTATTTTGGAATATACTAGTCCTATGGTGCTAGTAGTAGAGCAGAGTCCTACTCCACTATATGCAAACTAGGGCATAGTAGTAGGTACTGTAGGGAGTACTAGTATTGTACTATGATCACTCAAGCAAGTTGTCTGGAATCGATATGACCCTACAATGCTGGGATATGTCTCGTAAGTCAAGCGGCATGTTTTTTCATGCATCATCACCTGTCCACTTCCCGCAACACATATTCGCTTCTCCATCTTCGTCCGCACATAATCGTCCAACCTTCCATCCCCTATAAGGCGCCTCCCCCCTCTTCCGAAACCCAAGCACTAACAATGGAAGAACCGATCAGCTTCCGCCGAAAGAGTGTCTAAAATTCGCTACCCACAGAGGTAATCAAGCTCATTGTTTCGCGTGTGGACAATCTCCGTACCATTCCACTCGCCGGGTGCTCGTTGGGGCTATACCATTTACTCAAAGCCCTCGGGCTGGAGCTTTTTAAGCCAGCTCCTTGCTTGTTGATGTCGCCTGATCTTCAGAAACAGCGTGTCCCACAGCATAACGATCATAGGGCGGCGACCATCAACCCCCTTGACTACGATCCGATCCCTATCACCCTCAACTACATTAACGGTCTTTACTGGGTTGGCACGAACACGTCTTGAATGGTGCTCGTCGATTGTCGCGGCAGCTAGATGCTCGTGGAGGTCTACACCCGGCGATTGATCCCCCTTCCTTCGATTAACACTACACTGCTTTGGCACCGCGACCCATAATACTCGGAATCTTATAGTAGCCAACATGATACCAAGTTTGATTTGCTCAAGGTTGTAATCTGCCAAGTGCCCACAAGATCTGTGAATTATATAGAATTCAGGCTAATTGCATTCTTCAACCGCGGTCTTGCCTATCTGACAGGTCATTGCGGTAAGTGGATAAATATGCATGTCCATCGCAGGATCATACATCCTCCATGGTTCTCTGATGCCATTGAACACAAGGGCTTCATTTACGCCGTGGACTCCTTCTATGGTTGGACGTATTGCTGGCGTACTCCTGTCATCGCTACAAACAGCTGTTACAGCAGTATATTAATTTCCTATGATATCATGATGGCTTGCTTATATTACTGTCAACATTTACTGAAAAAATATTCATGCTCATAACATGATGTTCTTAAGATTGACTACAGTACGAGCCCTTTTTATTTGACTCCAACTTGATATGATGTTGTAGGCCACCTGGTTTCCCTACCCTTCCTAATACCAGAACCTTCCAAATAAAAGTGGCATGGCAGTTGCAAGTGGTTCCTGGCTCGATCAGACGACAACGAACGATTGATGATCATTCGCACATACCAGACTTGTTGTTTCGCGGAATACAATCACAGTCATTGCAAGGTCTTTGAGCAGGATCCCAGCTTCTCTGGTCCTTCAGGAATTTTTGACTGGAGGCTGGTAAGTAGCCTTGGTACACGCTCTCTGGTTCTCAGACTAAATTATCTGACTAACCAGGAGATAACCGACGGCAAGGATCATGATGGCAGCGCAGTTTCGTTCATCAGGCAAAACTGTGTGTACACGGTGTACCATGCGTCTCTCGATGCACCATACCCTGATATGTGCCACTATGCTCTGCAGCCCAAAGTAGGAGAGAGGGTCGCAAGTATCACACTTCGACCTGGTGGCTGGAGTTTCCCCCATCAGGCACCCATGTGGTTCAAGCGGTCAGCCAATCTCCACAGCTTAATAAATAGTAACATCTAACTGAGCCAGTTAGTTAAATGCGTACACTTGGTGTAGTTGGATCTTTATTTACTTTGATGCATACACTTGTTCTTTTTTGGTAGCCATTTTGTAATTATGGCTGATGTTTGGTTTGGAAGAGAGAGTTGCGTCTTTACTCTTTTGGCCTGCTTACTACTTCTGTTGCACCTCCAACCCTAGTTGTCATTGTTGTTGTTTTCAATGTACAATCAGTAGTATATTTCGTCTGTTGGTTGAATAAATGTGTTGTTAGAACGACAAACACAATGTTTTGGAAGTCATTCATGGTCCGATCCTTCAGTTCCCCGTACCATGTGTAGCGCGTACTATTTTTGGTATGGAACACACCACTTGTCGATAACATGCAGCCCGCTGATGCAAGCCCAATAGAGGAGACCATAATTAACTGGAAGGGAGGCTCTCACATGAATCCGCCCAGGTACATGCTCATGGTCCCCCTAAACATAAATAAGTAAATAAATAAATAAAGATAAATGCTCATGCACTAGTTCTTTAAATTCACAATTTGAAAAGTCAAATTTTAACAAGAGGATATTATTTCCTATGAGAGTGTTGTTACATTCAGTCGATATTATTCTTAGGCAAAGATAGCGACCAATCTTTTTTCTCCCACCATTTTCTTCTTGCAACTAGCGGACCCATGCAAATCGTAGTCAACGTCGTAAATAGTTCCGGTCCATTATTATTTTTCGATAAGAATGCCCAATCCAGCCCAACACATTGATGACACCACTTTATCCTCCGCCTTGGTGCACTCGCCATGGCGCCGCCGTCTGGCCCTGTCAACATAGTAAATCGGGAGAGGACTATGGTTGTGAGTATGACAGTACAGACCCACCAGTTCCACTTCCAAACACATGCACGCACCTCTTTTACTACTCAGATGCACCCCTCATTTTTTACTCTAATCCACCCTGCTGATATCTGGGACTCACATCATTGTCAACGTATAGTCAATTAACGAAAGAATTGCACAAATTTTTTTTGAGGATTTGTTCGGAGGAGAAGGCTATAAATTGGGTTCTGCGGTCTTTGTGGCCGTCTAACAACATGACCAGCCCAGCCGTTTTTTCATTGCGAAAATAGGTAGCCCACTATTTCTTTTTGAAGAATACCCAGGCTAGGCCTATATGTTTTCTCCAACTTACTGGGCTGCAAATCTTTCAAGATGAGGAGGGTTGCATTCCGTCCTGGCCAAAGAGTATGGACAGTATATCTTAAAATTAATATCAAAGGGGTTGCAAATTCCAAAAAAATATATCAAATGGGCACTTAGTTTCGTTTTCTGTTTTTGTTCTTCACTGGTATTTTATATTTTATTGGATTTTAACATGACATAACACTACTTTATTTTTAGTTTTTTTAGTATGACTACTGATTTTTGGATTAAGAATATTTTGTTCCCCAACAAAAATGTGCGAATTTTTAAAATTTCACACATTTTTTAGTTCAAATTTTAACCCTAGCACTGACCAGAAAATGGGCAGCAAGTCTAAAAATGGATAATGGGCTGCAATAAATTCCATATGAATTATCAAATGGGCAGTAAATTATAAAAATATTTCGAGGCTGACTTGTTTACGCAAGGCTTTGTTAGTCAACACACGATTCTAGCAGCAATGACTGTTGGATCTCCATCCAACAGCCGATGTGCTTCTTCAATCTCTGATCTTCCTACTCCAGCCGCCTAATCCAACACCAGCGGGACTGCTTCCTCCCTCCTCTTGTGGTCGTCTGTGATGCTGCGTAGGCTTCACTGACCCACCCTACTCCCTCCGCTGGCATGCCCATCTCTCTACCCACCCGCACCTCATGTTATTCTCCGGTGATGGCAGCCTCACGCCACAGCCGAACTACTCAACCGTCATACTCTCCTCAATGTGGGCATCCACTTCTGTGTCTTCGCCGGCTCCGGGTCGTTCCATTCCTAGGCCTCACCGTCGTCCACCGCGTTGGTGCTCTAGGCGCGGCATGCTCAACATTCAACAAACGATAGCCATCAGAATAGGCATGTACGTGGAGAGGTTGACAGTAGGGACCCCCATGGTCCATGGCCGCATGCAAGCAACTACCTCCTTATTATGCAAAAAAAATGAATCCTCCCACTGACATCTGGGGCGCACCGGTTCAGAGGCTGGCCTGTGGGCCTACTAAGTTGACGCGTATGCAGGGCTTTGTCAACTTAGTCAACATATGATTCTAGTAGCAGTGACCATTGGATTTTAATCAAATGGTCCTGCTGCTTCTTCAATCGCTCCTCGTCTTGCACCAGCCGCCCAAACCAGCGCCGGTGAGACCGCCTACTCATCCTGCCTCCGGTAGTCGGCTGTGCTGCCATGCAGGCCTCACCACCCCACCCTACTCCCACCGCTGGCCACGCCATCCCTATATTCTCTACTCCCCCATAACCAGTGTTATTCTGCGGCAACGGCAGCCTCACACCGCAGCCGAACCAGTCAACCCTCGTAGTCCTCTCTGCATGGGTATCCACTGCCGCATCTTCCCCAGCTCCACATCGTCCCCTTCTAGGCCTCACCGTCGTCCATCCGCCTTGGTGCTCTCGGTGTGGCGTGGTCAACATGGTTAAAGAACGACTTCCATCGGAAGAGGACTGTACGTGGAGAGGTTGATAGCTGGGTCCACGCCCGCAGCAAGGAAGTTCCTCCTTATTACGCGTAAAATAATTATTCCTCCACCTGACAGTGGGGACCCACCGGAAGGGACTCTGTATTTTGCGAAAAAAATGTTTCCCCACTAATAGCTGGGACCCACCAGCTACATCTTCGTACACAAGGATGTGCGTCCGTATTACAGGGAAAAAATGATTCTTCCCCCTGATAGCTGGGACCCACTAGCTATATCTTCACACAAAAGGAAGTGCCTCCTTATCCTCCCTGATAGTTGGGACCCACCAGTTATATCTTCGCACGAAGGAAGTGCCTCCTTAGCCACCCTGCCAGCTGGGACCCACCGGGTCAAACCGTACGTCGGGTTGTCTATCTAGTCGCAATTGTGTACGTACATACTGGTCGATCGGTCTCTCTACAGCGATGAACCGTGTCCGAGTAAGGAGATGCTCGTGTCGTAGTAGAGCGCGCGAACGTAGCTTGTCACGCAGTCTTGTCTATATATGTACACATACGAATAGGCATGCTGCAAGAAATAAAATACGGCTACGTACGTACATAAGGGCGGGGTCACGAACGCATACTCGCGCATACGTACAGTCAGGGCTCATGTACATGGAGAGGCAATGGATGGCAGTGACGTCATCTTGTTCATCGGCAGGTAACCAGTTGGGTCGGAATGGAGGAAACAGCGTCGTCTTCACCGAGAGCCAAGTGACTGTGTCGGAACATGTCCTGTTCATCGGGAGCGAAGCCGCTGGGTCAGAATGCGTCATGTTCATCAGGAGCCAACTGTCTTGGATGGAACAGCCGAAACGAGGTCTAGCGTACTTCAGAATGGAAGGAACGGGCTGATGACCCACAAGTGTAGGGGATCTATCATAGCCTTTTTGATAAGTAAGAGCGTCAAACCTAACGAGGAGCAGAAGGAAATGATAAGCGGTTTTCAGCAAGGTATTTTCTGCAAGCACTGAAATTATCGGTAACAGATAGTTTTGTGATAAGGTAATTGGTAACGGGCAACATATAGTAAAAGTAAATAAGGTGCAGCAAGATGGCCCAATCCTTTTTGTAGCAAAGGACAAGCCTAGACAAACTCTTATATAAAGATTTAACACAATCAGACTTAGGTGTTATACCTGACTCCTTACCTTAGTCGAGGTCCCAGTCTTCGGAGTTGCGTTTAATTCTTTCTGATAAATCCCATTTGAATTCAATAGTCTTCATCATAAAGATCCAGTACAAGAAGTATCAAGCATGGAGCGATTACTAAGAGAAAGTCGAGCATAGTTTTTTTGAATAATCATTTCTTTTGATAGCTCATGATTGGGGCATGAATATAACATTGACTTAAGCCTCCACCAAGCTTGAGCGATGCCTTCTCCTTCGCGAGGCCAAAAATTATATATATAATTACGATCATGATGAACAAGATGCATAGGATAAAACATCTGATGAAATTCCAATTTCAATCAGTTGTAGTTCCATGATCCCATGTCATCACATAGCCGCCTGTCCGTTCGAGGATAAAGGGAAGACTTTCGTCTTGATAACATCCTCGGGCATACCTGCAAGCTTAAATAATCCACAAACTTCATCCACATAGATTAGGTGCAAATCGGGCTGCAATGTTCGATCACCTGTGAAAGGATTAGCTAGCAGTTTCTCTATCATACCAGAAGGAATTTCAAAGCAAACATTTTCACTAGGTTCAGTAGGTTGAGGAGCAACTCTTTTCTCTACTGGTTGGGGTGAAGATACCCCGAACAAGCCCCTCAAAGGATTATGTTCCATAGTAACAAGTGACAGTAAATTTCAGCACACTATATAAATCTTTCCCAACCAAATTCCACCTACCAAAGGCGCTTCACTCCCCGGCAACGGCGCCAGAAAAGAGTCTTGATGTCCCACAAGTGTAGGGGATCTATCATAGCCTTTTCGATAAGTAAGAGTTCGAACCCAACGAGGAGCAGAAGGAAATGATAAGCGGTTTTCAGCAAGGTATTTTCTACAAGCACTGAAATTATCGATAACAGATAGTTTTGTGATAAGGTAATTGGTAACGAACAAACAAATAGTGAAAGTAAATAAGGTGCAACAAGATGGCCCAATCCTTTTTGTAGCAAAGGACAAGCCTGGACAAACTCTTATATAAAGGAAAGCGCTCCCAAAGACACACGGGAACTATCGTCAAGCTAGTTTTCATCACGCTCATATCATTCGCGTTCGGTACTTTGATTTGATATGTGGGTGGACCGGTGCTTGGGTACTGTCCTTCCTTGGACAAGCATCCCACTTATGATTAACCCCTATTGCAAGCATCCGCAACTACAACAGAAGTATTAAGGTAAACGTAACCATAGCATGAGACATATGGATCCAAATCAGCCCCTTACGAAGCAACACATAAACTAGGGTTTAAGCTTCTGTCACTCTAGCAACCCATCATCTACTTATTACTTCCCAATGCCTTCCTCTAGGCCCAAACAATGGTGAAGTTTCATGTAGTCAACGTTCACATGACACCACTAGAGGAGATACGACATACATCTCATCAAAATATCGAACGAATACCAAATTCACATGACTACTTATAGCAATGCTTCTCCCGTGCCCTCAGGAACAAACATAACTACTCACAAATCATATTCATGTTCATAATCAGAGGGGTATTAATATGCATAATGGATTTGAACATATGATCTTCCACCAAGTAAACAAACTAGCATCAACTACAAGGAGTAATCAACACTACTAGTAACCCACATGTACCAATCCGAGGCTTTGGGACAAAGAATGGATACAAGAGATGAACTAGGGTTTGATATGAGATGGTGCTGGTGAAGATGTTGATGGAGATTGACCCCCTCCCGATGAGAGGATCATTGGTGATGACGATGGTGATGATTTCCCCCTCCCAAAGGGTAGTTTCCCTCGCAGAACAGCTCCGCGGGAGCCCTAGATTGGTTCCGCCAAGGTTCCGCCTCGTGGCGGTGGAGTTTCTTCCCGAAAGCTTGTTTATGATTTTTTTATCTCCATGAAAGACTCCATATAGCCAAAGATGGGCATCTGAGGGCTGCCAGGGGGCCCACGAGGCAGGGGGCGCGCCCCCAACCCTCGTGGACGGTAGGTGGCCCCCCTCTAGTACTTCGCCCAATATTTATTATATATTCTGAAACATGCTCCCGTGAAGTTTCAGGACTTTTGGAGTTGTGCAGAATAGGTCTCTAATATTTGCTCCTTTTCCAGCCCAGAATTCCAACTGTCGGCATTCCCCCTCTTCATGTAAACCTTGTAAAATAAGAGACAATATGCATAAGTATTATGACATAATGTGTAATAACAGCCCATAATGCAATAAATGTCGATATAAAAGCATGATGCAAAACGGACGTATCAACTCCCCCAAGCTTAGACCTCGCTTATCCTCAGGCGGAAGCCGAAATCAAAAATTATGTGCACATGTTTAGAGATAGAGGTGTCGATAAAAATAAAATACGGACATGAGGGCATCATGATCATTCTTAGAACAACAACATATACATATATTATCATATGATCTCTTATGCTAAAGTAACAATTCAATCACAATTTCAAGTATGAATCGTAAACATCATTGAAAACTAAAAAACTATAATCTCAGTCATTGAATGTTGGTGTACAAAAGTAGGGTCTCTTCTTTTGACCCCTTTACTTGTGCACGGGCAGTCAGAGCCGCGCGCCACGACCACACTTAGTAGTGCAGAGGAGGGAAGCCGGAGAGAAGCCGAGACATGAGGCAACCAAGGCAACGCCAAGACCAGAAGTGCATGAGAGAAAGAGGGCGAGGTGGACTCCCTCGGCAAGATCCTTGCCGAGGTAGCCTCCCCAGCCCCGGCAAGAGCCTTGTCGGGGCAACTTGCCCGATGCCAGCGGAGTGAGCCACCCTTGAGCCCACGGGCTCCAACCCAACCAACTACATTGGAACCAAGGCTCGGGACGGCGACCCTCAGCGGGATCCTAGCCAAGGAAATCCACAAGACCCACGGCAAGACCCTCGCTAGGGACGACTGCAACGCCACGGCAAGACCCTTGGCGTGCCCCCGGCAAGACCCTTGCCGAGGGCATCAGCAGGGCCACTGCCAGGCCTGCGCCAGCCAAGACTCCACCACCATCCCCAAGCAGCTGCTAACTCAACCAGCCAGGCAGGCACCTGCGTGGCGACGGGCGACCTTTACACCGACTCAGCAAGCACCTACGTGGCGGCATGCGACCCTTCATGAAGGCTCCACCACCACGCCAGCCTAGTAGCCAGCCAACGTGGCACCATGATGCCTCATCAACTCGGATGCGTTTCAAGGCCTGGCGAGGCGGCGACAGCTGGGACGTGCTTCCTTGGCGTCCCCGATAAAGCAAGGAGGGCACGTCGGCAACACATTAAATGTGTTTGTTTGACGGTCCCAGAGGATAGGCTTGTCGACTATAGACCTTTCCACCTCTTGTGTGCCACTGTGGCAACCCCTTTTTCCTATAAAAGGAGGCCCAAGGTGACCAGGAGAGGGATTCGGCTTTTTTGGGCAAGTTGCACCCCGTAGCTAGCTCAAGAACAAAAGAACACTCAAATACATCCACCAAAGCAGGACTAGGGTATTACGCATCTTCGCGGCCCGAACCTAGCTAAACGATCCGTGTGCTGCCTGTCAGACCCGCTCTTTGCCCACCCTCGCGCTCGCCAACTCTAGAAGGGATCCCAGTGACCCCATAGGTTTCGTTTCCACTGACATCTTTGGCGCGCCAGGTAGGGGGTGCAGTTGTGAAAATCCGGTCTGGCAGCCAGCCTAGCGGTTCTTGATCGTCATGGCTCCCAAGAAGAAGGCGGCCACGATGGTCGATTCGTCGGGAACCGGACGGCCCGTGGCGGTGCGGCCGAGCAGCGGGTCAGTCACGGACAAGACCCGAGGCGCGACCCGCGAGCACCAACATCGCTCTGGAAGTCAGAGCCTGGCGAGCGGCGTCGTTCGTGTACAAGGTGACGGGCCGCACGCCATGAAATCCAGAGATGGAGCTGGGCCCCCCGTAGCCGGCGCGGGACCCTCCGGGGGAGTCGCCGTACCACCCACAGGCAGTGCGGCGACCTCCAAGATGCCCACTCTAGCGCCCACAGCGCGCTCTTCCTAGGTTGCGCGCGACGAGCAGCGTCACCACGCCGGTGACCCTGGACACCGTCGTGGGGAGAGTCATGTGCGTCATTTGCAAGACGAAGGAGGTCAACATGCCCGCCGAAGTGCTGGCGGAAATGGCACACAGCCGTCGGGCCGTCACAGAGCTCCTTCTAACATGACTAGAAGTCGAAGCGCGCCACGGTCCACGCAGCTTTCACCGCCAACCACGCCAGCAAAAGCTTTGGCGCGCGCGCAGCTGCTGCTCGACTTCCCTCCTGCTACGGAGAAGCTCGATGAGTGGAGAGCCACTATCCGAAACCTCATCGGCGTTGCCAAGAAAGACGAGCCACGACCGGTGGGGCCCTCAGGTTGGTGCTCCATGGAGCCACTACATGCCACGGTGCACTCTCCTCCTCCACGCCAGCCACCACGGATCTCGGTCTGTCGTGATGACTCTTGTGATAACATTTCCATAGCGTCGTCTGACCCACGGACCCACCGTGACCAACGCCAGGTTCTTCAGGAGCGAGCCCTTGAAGACGCTCGAACCACCATCGTGTGCTGGCGTGATACGCGCCACCAGTCAGAAAGGCTAGCAGGGCCCGCTATGGACCACCCAGCACCGGGAGGCTCCGGCGGCCTACGTTACGAGGTGGGTTGCCTAGCCTTTACCCGTGAGCTGCGGCAGTTCTAGTGGCCGTCCCACCGCACGTTCAAGCCCGACTTCGACAAGAAGCACAACTGCAAGACCCATCCGTTAGAGTTCCTCAGCATCTACACCATCGTGATGCAAGCCACTAGAGCTCGTGACGACAAGGTGCTTGCCAACTACTTCCCGTTGGCCCTGAAACCCAATGTCATGTCTTGGTTGATGCACTTGCCGGCGGATTCCATTTCTTCTTGGTCGGACCTCTGTTATGAGTTCATTAGTGCCTTCACTGGAGGCCACCAAGCTCATGGCCAGGCGAGTGCTGTGCATATCATTCCCTAGAAGGAAGATGAAAACCTGCACAAGTACATACAGAGGTTCAGCTGAGTGCAATACAACATCCCAGATGTCTATCCTGCCGCCGTGATCAGCGCATTCCATAAGAATGGGCGTAACCGCAAGATGCATGAAGATATGGAAATGAACAAGGTCAAGGACGTGGTCGAACTTTACGTTTTGGCCGATAGATGTGCCTGTGCTGAAGAAGGAAGGAAGTACCCCGGCGAAGACACCGGTGCAGAAACCGACTCTACCGACAAACACACCACCGTCCCGACGAAGAAGGGTCGGCGTCGCAAAAGGAAACGCAAGGGCAAGGCCGTGCTTGCCGTCGAGGGATCTGACGACACCGGTGCCACCAAGAATGCCAAGGCAGATGACCCCAGCAAGGAGATTGCCGGGTGCGCCGCTTGCTGGGCATTGGCGGCTGCCGACAAGCCAGGGGGCGCCGAAAAGTTGAGCTGCTTGCTCAAAAGCAAAAAGCCGAATATGAGAGGTGGGACAAGGAGAAGGGTCAGGATGGTGCCGAAGGATCCGGCAAGAAGCATGGCAGCCAAGGGGGCTGCCGCGGCAAGGACAATCAGCAAGAGAGCCTGCTCGGGGCTGTGACAAGAAGCATGAAGACGACGATCATGATGAGGACGACGAGTCCGGCGAACATGAGTTCCAGAAGGCTACAGAGGCCATGTGCTTCGATGGTGGCTAATGTCTACTACACAACCTTCTTCTCATAGACGTTGTTGGGCCTCCAAGTGCAGACGTTTGTTGGGCCTCCAAGTAAATAAAAATATAGCTCCATGTAAAGTTACCGATGAACGAAGACGAAAGATGGGATGCCTTTCGGGGCATCCCCAAGCTTAGGATCATGGTTGTCCTTGAATATTTCCTTGGGGTGTCTTGGGCATCCCCAAGCTTAGGCTCTTGCAACTTCTTATTCCATAATTCATCGAATCTTTACCCAAAACTTGAAAACTTCACAACACAAAACTTAACAGAAAACTCGTAAGCTCCGTTAGTATAAGAAAATAAATTACCACTTAGGTACTGTTGTGAACTCACTCTAAATTAATATTGGCGTAATATCTACTGTATTCCAGCTTATCTATGGTTCATACCCTTCGAAACTACTCATAGATTCAGAAAAATAAGCAAACAACACATAGAAAACAGAATCTGTCAAAAACAGAACAATCTGTAGTAATCTGGATCAAACGTATACTTCTGGAACTCATAAAATTCTCAAATAAATAGGTGGACCTGAGGAATTTATCTGTTAATCATATTCAAAAATAATTAACTAAATATCACTCTCCAATAAAAAATGGCAGCAAATCTCGTGAGCGCTAAAGTTTCTGTTTTTTACAGCATGATCGCAAAGACTTCACCCAAGTCTTCCCAAAGGTTCTACTTGGAACAAACATTAATTAAACACAAAAAAAAACAACCATAACAGAGGATAGATGAATTATTTATTACTAAACAGGAACAAAAAGCAAGGAACAAAAATAAAATGGGGTTGCCTCCCAACAAGCACTATCGTTTAACGCCCCTAGCTAGGCATGATGATTTCAATGATGCTCACATAAAAGATAAGAATTGAAACATAAAGAGAGCATCAAGAAGAATATGACTAGCACATTTAAGTATAACCCACTTCCTATGCATAGGGATTTTTGTGAGCAAACAACTTGTGGGAATAAGAATCAACTTGCATAGGAAGGTAAAACAAGCATAACTTCAAGACTTTAAGCACATAGAGAGGCAACTTGATATTATTGCAATTCCTACAAGCATATGTTCCTCCCTCATAATAAT
This sequence comes from Triticum aestivum, assembly GCF_018294505.1. NCBI lineage: Eukaryota > Viridiplantae > Streptophyta > Magnoliopsida > Poales > Poaceae > Triticum > Triticum aestivum. The sequence continues at coordinate 337,785,229 of NC_057809.1, forward strand.
TTTCAGTAGCATCATGAAATAATTCAACAACATAACTATCACACAAAGCACTATTTTCATGATGCACAAGCATAGAATTTTTATTACTCTCCAGATAAGCAAATTTCTTCTCATGAATAGTAGTGGGAGCAAACTCAACAAAATAACTATCATGTGAGGCATAATCCAATTGAAAACTAAAATCATGATGACAAGTTTCATGGTTATCATTATTCTTTATAGCATAGATGTCATCACAATAATCATCATAGATAGCAACTTTGTTCTCATAATCAATTGGAACCTCTTCCGAAATAGTGGATTCATCACTAAATAAAGTCATGACCTCTCCAAATCCACTTTCACCAATATAATCATCATAAATAGGAGGCATGCTTTCATCATAATAAATTTGCTCATCAAAACATGGGGGACAAAAAATATCATCTTCATCAAACATAGCTTCCCCAAGCTTGTGGCTTTGCATATCATTAGCATCATGGATATTCAAGGAATTCATACTAACAACATTGCAATCATGCTCATTATTCAAATATTTAGTGCCAAACATTTTAATGCATTCTTCTTATAGCACTTGAGGACAATTATCGGAATCCTTATTTTCATGATAGATATTAAAAAGATGAAGCATATGAGGTATCCTCAATTCCATTTTTTATAATTTTCTTTTATAAACTAAATTAGTGATAAAACAAGAAACTAAAAGACTCGATTGCAAGATCTAAAGATATACCATCAAGCACTCACCTCCCTGGCAACGGCGCTAGAAAAGAGCTTAGTTGACGGGGTGTTAGTGTCGCTTTCCTTCTTCTTGTAGACGTTGTTGGGCCTCCAAGTGCAGAGGTTTGTAGGATAGTAGCAAATTTCCCTCAAGTGGATGACCTAAGATTTATCAATCCGTAGGAGGCGTAGGATGAAGATGGTCTCTCTCAAGCAACCCTGCAAGCAAATAGCAAAGAGTCTCTTGTGTCCCCAACACACCCAATACAATGGTAAATTGTATAGGTGCACTAGTTCGGCGAAGAGATGGTGATACAAGTGGTATATGGATGGTAGATAAAGGTTTTTGTAATCTGAAATTTTATAAAAACAGCAAGGTAACTAATGATAAAAGTGAGCGTAAACGGTATTGCAATGCTAGGAAACAAGGCCTAGGGTCATACTTTCACTAGTGCAAGTTCTCTCAACAATAATAACATAATTGGATCACATAACTATCTCTCAACATGCAACAAAGAGTCACTCCAAAGTCACTAATAGCAGAGAACAAATGAAGAGATTATGGTAGGGTACGAAACCACCTCAAAGTTATTCTTTCCAATCAATCCGTTGGGCTATTCCTATAAGTGTCACAAACAGCCCTAGAGTTCGTACTAGAATAACACCTTAAGGCACAAATCAACCAAAACCCTAATGTCACCTAGATACTCCAATGTCACCTGAAGTATCCGTGGGTATGATTATACGATATGCATCACACAATCTCAGATTCATCTATTCAACCAACACATAGAACCTCAAAGAGTGCCCCAAAGTTTCTACCGAAGAATCGCGACGAAAACGTGTGCCAACCCCTATGCATAGGTTCATGGGCGGAACTGGCAAGTTGATCACCAAAACATACATCAAGTGAATGGCGTGATATCCCATTCTCACCACAGATACGCATGGCAAGACATACATCAAGTGTTCTCAAATCTTAAAAGACTCAATCCGATAAGATAACTTCAAAGGGAAAACTCAATCCATTACAAGAGAGTAGAGGGGGAGAAGAAACATAAGATCCAACTATAATAGCAAAGCTCGCGATACATCAAGATCGTGCCAAATCAAGAACACTACAGAGAGAAATATCAAACACATAGCTACTGGTACATACCCTTAGCCCCAAGGGAGAACTACTCCCTCCTCGTCATAGAGAGCACCGGGATGATGAAGATAGCCACCGGAGAGGGATTCCCCCTCCGGAAGGGTGCCGGAACGGGTCTAGATTGGTTTTCGGTGGCTACGGAGGCTTCTGGTGGCGGAACTCCTGATCTATTCTCATCCCTGGTCGTTTTAGTGTATATGGAGACATATAAGAGGAAGAAGTACGCTAGGGGAGCCACGAGGGTCCCACGAGGGTGGAGGGCGCGCCCTAGGGAGGTGGGCGCGCCCCCTACCTCATGGCTTCCTTGTTGCTTCCGTGATGTGGACTCCAAGTCTCCCGGGTTGCTTTCCTTCCAAAAATAACTTCTCCAGAAGGTTTCATTCCGTTTCAACTCTGTTTGATATTCCTTTTCTTCAAAACACTGAAACAAGGGAAAAAATTGGGACTGGCACTAGGCTCTGGGTCAATAGGTTAGTCCCAAAAATAATATAAAAGTGGATAATAATGCCCAATAATGTCCAAAGCAGAAGATAATATAGCATGGAGCAATCAAAAATTATCGATACTTTGGAGACGTATCAGTGGCGCCTCGCTGCATACTTCTCACCGCCAGCTCAAGCAGGGGGCGCGTGAGATCACAGCAGCAGAGCCGTTGTTCGACACTTAGAAGCCGCTGAAGTGGTCCAGCATGCCAATCATCTTTGACGTTGAGGACCACCCTGATCGCACAACTACGGTCGGGTGTTTGCCGTTGTTGGTTTCACCAATGATACGCAACTTCAAGGTGAACAAGATGCTGGTTGACGGCGGGGCCGGTCTGAACTTGTTCTCACCCGTTGTGATAAAAAAGGATGCAAATTCCTGATGGAGACCTCGAGGAAATGGGCATGTTTCAAGGGGTCAACCTGGGAAGGAGCCAGCCAAAGGGGAAGGTCACGCTGCGTGTGACGTTTGGAGGCGAGATGAACTACAAGAAGGAGAAGATTGTCTTTGATGTAGCCGAGATTCCCTTGCCCTACAACGGGATTCTCGGCCGCCCGACACTAGCCAAGTTCATGCCGGCATCACATTACGCCTACAACACGCTGAAGATGCCTGGGCTGATGACCATCATCACCGTTCCTTGCGACAAGAAGGATGCGATGATCTGCGCTAACCAACTCTACCGAGAAGCAGTTGTAGTAGCTGCCACCAAGGCGCTTGCTCCTGCCACTGAAACCCCGGGAGAGAAGACGAAGAAGACCGGCAAGACCTCTCGCACCCACTCTGGCAAGCGCACCTCTTCGGAGTGTTGTGCTACTGTCGAGGACGTTCCAGAGAGCTTCACCGACAAGAGCAAGAAATCTAGAGCTGCACCACCAGAGACCAAGAGGGTGTCCGTGAAGGAGGATGGCACGGGAGGGGCTTTCATCATAAGCTCCACCCTTGATAGCAAATAGGAAAGCACGCTCGTCACTTTCCTGCAGGCGAATGTTAAAGTGTTTGCATGGAAAGCATCCGACATCCCCGGCGTTCCCAGGGAAGTGATTGAGCACCATCTTGATGTTTGTCCCCATGCGTGACCCGTCAGGCAGAAGGTCAGGAAGCAAGCTTTGGAACGGCAGGAATCCATCACAGAGGAGATCAGGAAGTTGGAAGCGCAGGCTTGGTGAGAGGAGTGCTCCATCCAAAGTGTTTGGCCAATCCGGTGGTGGTGCGCAAGGCGAACGGGAAGTGGAGGCTGTGTATTGATTACACAGATATCAATAAGGCTTGTCCTAATGACCCCTTCCCATGCCGCGCATTGACCAGATTGTTGACTCCACAGCCGGGTGCGATATGTTATCATTCTCGACGCCTACTCGGGCTACCACCAGATCTTCATGGCAAAGTAAGACGAAGAGAAGACATCATTCATCACCCCATGTGGCACGTATTGCTTTTTACGGATGCCTTTCGGGTTGAAGAGTGCTGGCTCGACATTCACAAGGGCGTTCCAAATCGGTTTTGAGCCCCAGCTATATAGAAATATGGAAGCTTATATGGATGACATAGTGGTCAAAACCAAGGACAAGGCAACCCTTGTACAAGACTTAGAAGAGATGTTTGCCAACCTACACAAGATCAACCTCAAGCTGAACCCTGAGAAGTGTGTCTTCGGCGTTCCGTCCGGCAAACTTATTGGGTTCTTTGTGTCGCAGCGTGGGATCGAGGCAAACCCAGAAAAAATCAAGGCTATTGAGAAGATTTAGACACCCAAGCGGATCAAGGATGTGCGTCGGCTCACTGGCTGCGCTCCCGCCATGAGAAGATTCATCTCCATGTCCGCTGAGTGTGCCCTTCCCTTTTTGAAGATCTTGAAGAAGGCGGGCCCAATGGAGTGGACCCTAGAGGCCGAGGCAGCATTGCAGGATCTGAAGAAATACCTTTCCTCTACACCAATACTGCTTGCGCCTAAACCACAAGAGCCATTGCTGCTGTATCTGGCGGCGACGAATCAAGTGGTCAGTGCCGCGCTAGGGTGAAGAGGGAGGTCGGTAAACAGGCAGTGGCGACGGCGGGACTGGCGGATGGCAAGCCAGAAGTTCCCCCAGCAGGGCCCGATGCCGGCAAGGCAAGGCCCCCAGCGGAGTCTGACGCCATCAGGACAGACCCCATGCAATCAAATGAGGTGGTGTAGAAGAAGAAGATGATGCAGCACCCGATTTACTTTATCAGCTGCCTCATGCAGGGGCTAGGTCATGGTACTCTAGTGTGCAGAAATTGCTCTTTGGCCTCCTTATGGCCTCAAGGAAGCTGCGTCACTACTTCCAAGCACACGAAATCACCGTCATTACCCGCCTCCCGTTACAAGGGATACTGCACAAGCCACACGCAAACGGGTGGATTATGGAGTGGGCCTTGGAGCTTTCGAGCTTTGGTTTGAAGTTTGAAAGTACTTTGACAATCCAGAGCAGATTCTTAGCAGAGTTCATTGCAGAATGGACCTCAACGCCTGACGAGGAAATTCAGGAGACCACCCTCCCCGGCAAGGAAGCAAGTCACAACTGGATCATGTACTTTGATGGGGCTTCCTCGCTGCAAGGCACCGGTGCTGGTGTGCTACTCGTCGCACCCACCGGAGAGCACCTCAAGTATGTAATCCAGATGCACTTTCCCAGGGAGATGTCCACCAACAACACTGCTGAGTACGAGGGGTTGCTTGCCGGCCTCAGGATCGCGGCGGACCTCGGGGTCAAGAAGCTCATCATCAGGGGTGATTCATAGCTTGTCATCAGACAAGTTAACAAAGATTATCAGAGCCCATTGATGGAGGCCTACATAGATGAGGTGAGGAAGCTGGAGGAGCGCTTTGAAGGTATACAAGCGGAGCACGTTCCCCGAGCAGAGAATGACATCGCCGATTACCTGTCAAAGCATGCTGCATTCAAGCTACCTGTGGAACCAGGTACTTTTTTGATTCGGTTAACTAAACCATCCATCGAACCATCAACAGAGCAGAACAAATGGAGGAAATTAGGCTCTGGCAAGTACTTTCCCACTAAGCCCCCAAGGGCCGCCGACAAGGGTGTTGCTGCAGATTCTAAGCCTGCTGAGGAGCGACTGATTCCGGCGGGCCGGCAAGCCCTGGCCATAGAGACGGCCGCTCCCATGACAGAAGAAATGCCTTTGGTCCTTGCCATCGAGCCCCAGGCTCCGACATGGGCATAGCATACCGTCCGATTCCTCCAAACAGGGGAGCTTCCTAAGGAGCAGGAAGAAGTGGAGAAAGTAGCCCGTCAGTCTGCCATGTATCAGTTCATCGATAACGTCCTATATAGGAAGAGATCGAACGGTGTGAAATTGAAGTGCATCCCCTGGGAGGAGGGACTGGAGCTGTTGGCGGATATACACGGAGGCATATGTGGCTGCCACATAGGGTCGAGGGACCTTGACAGCAAGGCATTCTGGCAAGGTTTGTTCTGGCCCACTGTCCTCCAGGATGCAACGTCAATAGTAACCAAGTGTGAAGCGTGTCAGTTCCATTGGAAGAAGCTTCATCAACCAGCTCAAGCCCTTCAAACAATTCCTCTTTCCTGGCCATTCTCGGTCTGGGGTCTCGATATCCTGGACCCTTTCCCCCGTGCTGTTGAGGGCTTTGAGTACTTGTACGTTGCGATCGACAAGTTCACAAAGTGGATAGAGGTGGAAGCAGTGAGGAAGGTGACATCACAGTCAGCCGTCAAGTTCTTCAAGGGGCTAGTGTGCCGTTTTGGTGTGCCAAACAGAGTCATCACCGACAACGGCACGCATTTCACAAGCCACAACTTCATGCAATACACCCAAGACCTCGGCAATAGGGTCGGTTTCGCTTCCGTGGCACACCCACGAAGCAATAGCTAGGCGAAGAGGGCAAATGCTGAAGTGTTGCGAGGCCTGAGGACAAAGACTTTTGATAGGCCGCACAAGAGCAGAAAGCGCTAGATTGATGAGTTGCCGGCAGTTCTTTGGTCGATCAGAACGACGCCAAATCGAGCCACCGGCCAGACACCCTTTGCCCTAGTATACGGGGCAGAATTAGTTCTCCCCACGGAACTCATATTCGGGTCACCTCGAGTGCTCGCTTACAATGAGCTTGAGCAAGAGCAATTGCGACAAGATGTCGCAACGCTCCTTGAGGAAGATCGCCTTCGGGCGGCTGTGAGAGCAGCACGCTACCAGCAAGCCTTGCGCCGCTACCATAACTGCAAGGTTCATGCCCGAAGCTTTGAGGAAGGCGACCTTGTTCTTCGGCGCGTTCAGTCGGCCAAGAATTCCAACAAGTTGACGCCGAAGTGGGAAGGCCCTTATCGGGTAATATGAGTCACCAGCTTGGCGCGGTCTACATGGAGACCGAAGATGTTATTCCAGTGAGCAACTCCTGGAACATTGAACATCTTCGCAAGTTTTACCCATAAGGTGTGGTTGTCGGGCCCCCCGGCAACCCACCTTTTGTACAAGCCTTGTCGGCAAGGAATGTAACCCTCTGTACAAAGCCAGGCACAGGCCCTGAGCATAAATAAATGAAGCACTGGCGCCCTAAGTTTTACCATGCATGCTAGGTTAAGTCTCTCCCTCGGTTAGGGTTGATAGTGCATAGCAACGACTAACCCCTAGCCTAGAGGTCGAGTATGTGTCTTTCTGTCTTTTTTGGTTCGCAGGGCACGTGGACACTTCTGCTGAGCCGCTTGCGAGAAAGAAATCGAACCGGCGCTTCGGCCCCGGCAAGCCAAGACTGCCGGGGGCTGAAGACACAAGGATCTAACCACAGCAAGCCAAAGTTGCCGGGGGCTGCGGATTCAGATAAGTCCTTCATCCCCTGTTGTGCATTTCCGTATAGAACTGGGACAAATGAAACCTCGTTTTGCTCCAAGACCACCGTGCTCCCCCTTTTTTGTACCCAAGTCCCTGGGACAGAACCGGGTCATAAACGCTGTGGCAAGGAAATAAACAAAGGACCTAACTCTACTTCGCCCATGCCTCTGCCAAAAGTGTGAGAATGGTCGACTGAAGTCAGGGGACGGCAAGGCCTGTTGCCGGGCGACAATGTTTATCTTAAAAATAACAAGTATTCATTCCTTGGCATGGGCCTCGCTCACCCACAGAGAACCCGGCAAGCTCCCATACAGGTACAGTTCATACAAATTTTAAATCTAACAAGTGCCCGCAGGCTTACAAACTAAAAAGAGATGAGATGCCCGTAACCCCTTTCTTGTCCCTCTCCCCGGAAGGTGGAACAAGATAGCAAGAGGGCAGAAAGAGCGCCTAGGCGAGGTGCAAGGAGCAGAAGGCACCAAGAGAATGTCCCGGTGCCGGGAGGCGGGCTGGAAGATGAGGCAGCAGGCCGGCAATACGTGACGAAGGTGTCGGTGCCCGTGTACTCTGACTTGATGGCCGCCACCCCCCTTCTTCGCCTTCTCCAGCCCTCCTACGCCAGCCGACCAAGGAGACAACGGGGAGCGCCTCGATGGAGAGCTTGACGAGGAAGGCCCTCGGCAGGCCGCACGACATAGGCCGGGGCGACGCGGTCAGTCAGAGACAAGGTCGACGTGACCCTGCTCGATGCTCTCGTCGTCGCTGTCGCTACCCACCTCATTGCTCCCTCTTGAAGAGGATTCTTCATTGTCGGAGGAGCTCTCCACGCAGCACTTTAGGCGAGTTCCAAGATCTCCAAAGACCTTGACGGAGAGCAGGCCGCCCTCCATTAACTTGAAGTAAAGGACAAGCCCCGCCGTCGGGCTGTGGATGTGAGTGAATGTCTTCCATCCGCGACGGAGGCACATGACGTGAGGAGTGGGGAAGTCGATGTCGACCCACGTGCCGCCATTCCCGCAGCCCCTCATGTGCAACCTCAGGGTATGGGGTGGATCGAGCTCCATTTCCCGAGAAAATGGGGAAGGGAGACGGAGGCGGCGACGCGATGGCCGGCGCAGCCTGATGAAGAACTCATGGAACTGGTCCCCGACGTGGCCCCCCATTGGGGGAGGCATCGCTAGTGGAGGCGAGGCCAATGCGCCGCCCCGTCCCACTCTCCCCCGAGTGCCACGGCGACCTCGGCCTCGCCCCCTCCCCCTTCCTCTCGTGGCCGGCTCCGCTACCACGAGCTCTTGGGAAGGAGGGACGCGCTGTCGAGCAGCGACCCTCGCTGCCACTGTCGAAGGTCCAGCACCCCCTCTCGCCATGGCGGGTGGAAGAAAGGAGTGGAGGTGGAAGAGGATGGATGCTGAGAGAATGTGGGATGACATCCCCCTCCCCCTCCTTATAAAGGGGCGAGGTCGAGGCTCGGCCGCCCCACTCAACCAATCCAGCCACCGGAGGCGCAGGGAATCAGGACCGACCCGCTGCCCCAATCACCGACGGCCCGGTTTCCCGCCTCCACCGCCTACCACCTGCATGGGGGACACATGGCGAGCAAGCAAAATTGAGGGGACGGGTGAGGCGACCGTTCCCCACCCCATGATCGTGGGGGACTGACGCCTTGAAGACCATGGCCCGAGCCTGCCCAAGTAAATGAGCCGCGCCTCTGCGCCTCCCTCTTTTTATGGGGAAAGCGCGAGCCGCCTCTTTACCATGATGTGACGCATCCGTGCGGAAACCGCCCCACGCATGAGCCCCACGTCACACACGACCCTCCACGTCGCGCGTTTAACGCAGGTCATGGGGAAGCGCAGCAGATGAGAAGTTACTACGGTAAAATCCTCCCACCTGTCGCGCACCGTTCTAGGCCTAGCCCAACAATGCGGCGCGCTTATGTGTGGCCCAGGCCCGGGGGCTCCTGTCGGTGTACAAAAGTAGGGGCTCTTCTTTTGATCCCTTTACTTGTGCACGGGCAGTCAGAGCCGCGCGCCACGGCCACACTTAGTAGGGCAGAGGAGGGATGCCAGAGAGAAGCCGAAACACGAGGCAACCAAGGCAACACCTAGACTAGAAACGCATGAGAGCAAGAGGGAGAGGTGGACTCCCTTGGCAAGATCCTTGCTGAGGCAGCCTCTGCAGCCCCGGCAAGAGCCTTGCTGGGGCAACTTGCCCGATGCCAGTGGAGTGAGATACCCTTGATCCCACGGGCTCCAACCCAACCAACTACATTGGAACCAAGGCTCGGGAGGTGCCTCTGTGGTGGCATGCAAATCTTTGTCAAGATCATAAACATGTGAGATCAGATGAGGACCAGAAGATGGCGACCCTCGGCGGGATCCTAGCCGAGGAAATCCACAAGACCCCCGGCAAGACCCTTGCCAGGGACGACTGCAATGCCACGGCAAGACCCTTGCTGGGCCCCCAGCAATACCCTTGCCGAGGGCATCAGCAGAGCCACTACCAGGCCCGCGCCAGCCAAGACTCCACCACCGTCCCCAAGTAGCTGCTAGCTCAACCAGCTGGGCAGGCACCTGCATGGCGACGGGCGGCCTCTACACCGACTCAGCAAGACCATGTGTGGTGGCATGCGACCCTTCATGAAGGCTCCACCCCCGCGCCAGCCCAGCACCCAGCCAACGTGGCGCCACAATGCCTCATCAGCTCGGACGCGTGTATAGGCTAGGCGAGGCGGCGACACCTGGGACGTGCTTCCCTGGCGTCCCCTATAAAGCAAAGAGGGCACGTCAGCAGCGCATTAAATGCGTTTGTCCGATGGTCCCAGAGGATAGGCTTGTCGACTGTAGACCTTTCCACCTCCTGTGTGCCACTGTGGCAACCCCTTTCCCTATAAAAGGAGGCCCGACGCGACCAGGAGAGGGATTCAGCTTTTTTGGGCAAGTTGCATCCCGTAGCTATCTCAAGATCACAAGAACACTCAAATACATCCACCAAAGCAGGACTAGGGTATTACGCATCTTCGCGACTCAACATGAGTAAACGATCCATGTGCTTCCTGTCAGACCCGCTCTTTGCACAACTTCGCGCTCGCCAACCATAGAAGGGATCCCAGTGACCCCATAGCTGTCGTTTCCACCGACATTGAAGCAATTGCAATTTATCATAACATCGGAAAGAGTCAATATAAGAGCTTTTTAGTAAGTCCACATACTCAACTATCATTTAGTCTTTCACAATTGCTACCACCTAGGCAATACTTATGAGTATGAAGTTTTAATAGGACACAGAGAAAGATAGGGGCTTATAGTTTTGCCTCCCAACCTTTTACCTCAAGGGTAATGTTAACAATAATAGCTATATATATCAGGATCTTTCCAACACATTGTGCTTGCCAAAGGATAAAATGACAAAATGAAAGGTGAAGATCACCATGACTCTTGTATGAAGTATAAGAGAAGAATAAAAGATAGGCCCTTCGCAGAGGGAAGCAGAGTTTGTCATGTGATTTTATGGTTGGATGCACAAAATCTTAATGCGAAACAACGTCACCTTATATTGCCACTTGTGATATGGAACTTTATTATGTAGTTCGTCGCTTTTATTTCGTCCACATCACAAGATCGTGAAAAGCTTAAATCATACATATTTAGAGAGAAATTTTTATTTCTTGCTGATACGTCTCCATCGTATCTATAATTTTTGATTGTTCCATGCCAATATTATTCAACTTTCATATACTTTTGGCAACTTTTTATACTATTTTTGGGACTAAGATATTGATCCAGTGCCCAGTGCCAGTTCCTGTTTGTTGCATGTTTTTTGTTTCGCAGAATATCCATATCAAACGGAGTCCAAATGGGATAAAAACTGATGGAGATTTTTTTGGAATATACATGATTTTTGGGAAGAAAAATCCACACGAGACGGTGCCCGAGGTGGCCACGAGGCAGGGGGCGCGCCCCTAACCCTTGTGGGCCACCCGTAAGGCGGTTGATGCCCTTCTTTCGCTGCAAGAAAGCTAATATCCAGATAGATATCGTGTCAAAATTTAGCCCAATCGGAGTTACCGATCTCCGGGAATATAAGAAACGGTGAAAGGGAACAATCTGAGAACGCAGAAACAGAGAGAGACAGAGAGACAGATCCAATCTCGGAGGGGCTCTCGCCCCTCCCGTGCCATGGAGGCCATGGACCAGAGGGGAAACCCTTCTCCCATCTAGGGAGGAGGTCAAGGAAGAAGAAGAAGGAGGGGGGCTCTCTCCCCCTCGCTTCCGGTGGCACCGGAGTGCCTCCGGGGGCCATCATCATCACCAACATCTCCATCACCTTCCCCCCTCTATCTACACCAACACCTCCGCCATCTTCACCAACATCTCCATCACCTTCCCCCCTCTATCTACAGCGGTCCACTGTCCCGCAACCCGCTGTACCCTCTACTTGAACATGGTGCTTTATGCTTCATATTATTATCCAATGATGTGTTGCCATCCTATGATGTCTGAGTAGATTTTCGTTGTCCTATCGGTGGTTGATGAATTGCTATGATTGATTTAATTTGCTTGTGGTTATGTTGTTGTCCTTTGGTGCCCATCATATGATTGCGCGCGTGGACCACACCCTAGGGTTAGTTGTATGTTGATAGGACTATGTATTGGAGGGCAAGAGTGACAGAAGCTTCAACCTGGCATAGAAATTAATGCATACGGGATTGAAGGGGGACCAATATACCTTAATGCTATGGATGGGTTTAACCTTAATGAACATTAGTAGTTGCGGATGCTTGCTAATAGTTCCAATCATAAGTGCATAGAATTCCAAGTCAGGGATGACATGCTAGCAGTGGCCTCTCCCACATAATACTTGATATTGGTCTAGTAAAGTAGTCAGTTGCTTAGAGGCAATTTCGCAACTCCTACCACCACTTTTCCACACTCGCTATATTTACTTTATTGCTTCTTTACTTACAACAGCCCCTACCTTTTATTTACTTGCTCTTTATTGTCTTGCAAACCTATCCAACAACACCTACAAAGTACTTCTTGTTTCATACTTGTTCTAGGTAAAGCGAACATCAAGCGTGCGTAGAGTTGTATCGGTGGTTGATAGAACTTGAGGGAATATTTGTTCTGCCTTTAGCTCCTCATTGGGTTCGACACTCTTACTTATCAAAAACTGTTGCGATCCCCTATACTTGTGGGTTATCACTTGCAACGATGACAACTTACTTGAAGGATTTTACTCAATCCATAGGTAGATATGGTGGACTCTCATGGCTAAACTAGGTTTAAGGGTATTTGGAAGCACAAGTAGTATCTCTACTTGGTTCATAGAATTTGGCTAGCATGAGAGGGAAAGGCAAGCTCAACATGTTGGATGATCCATGAAAATATAATTTATTTCAGATATAGGGAACCATAACCCGTTATGTTGTCTTCCTTGTCCAACATCAACTCTTTAGCATGTCATATTTTAATGAGTGCTCACAATCATAAAAGATGTCAAAGATAGTATATTTATATGTGAAGACCTCTCTTTCTTTATTACTTCCTATGAATTGCAATGATGACCAAAACTATGTTTGTCAACTCTCAACAATTTTTATTCATCATACTCTTTATATGTGAAGTCATTACTCTCCATAAGATCCATATGATCTCTTTTAATTCTTTTATTTCTTCTCTTTTATTTTATTCCCTCAAGATCATAGCAAGATAATCACGCCTTGAATCAACACCAATATTTATTATATATAGCTCACGGACTCGATTACATAGAAGGATCATAAAGAAAAACTCAAAGCTAGATCATACTAAAACTTTATTATACTAGATCAAGATATTACCAAAAGGACCAAACTAAGAAAAATGGTAAAGATAAAAGTGTGATGGTGATACGGTACTGGGGCACTCCCCAAGCTTGGCAGTTGCCAAGGCGAGTGCCCATACCTGATACTCAGTTCTTCTTTGTTGGTGAAGATGGTATTGATGATGATGATGGATAGTCGCACATCGAGCGTAGGAGACCCTCCAATTTGCGGATAATGCCTTTGAGTGAGATGATATGCTCCTTCAACAAAATATTTTCACTTGTGAGATAATTGTTTTGAATACGAGCTAACTCAATCATCTTGAAAGCCTCAATCTCCGTTGGGGTAAAGAGATTGTGGTAAGGTTGAAGGATGTCTTCTTCTACTACTACCAGAATTTCATCCATCCTGGCCTTCTTGACCCCATCATCCTTGTTGACCTCTCTGAGCTCTTCTCTCTTCAGCTCCATCTTCATTAGCCAAGCATCATTGCCCTCATTGTTGGAGGAGGAGGGAGAAGACATGATGCCTGGCCTTGACAACCCTGGCAGAAAATAGCTCGAAACAAACACAGGAGATATTTGCGTGATACGGTGGTCAAAACCTTCCGGAGATTATATAATGAATTTTTACCGACCAAAAGAAGTATTGTGCAAGAAAACAGAGTCCGGAGAGCACACGAGGTGCCCACGAGGCAGGGGGCGCGCCCTCCACCCTCGTGGAAGCCTTGTGTCCTTTCCAGACTACTTCTTATTTTCCTATTTTCTTAAATATTCCAAAACAGAGAAAAATTGCCATTAGAACTGTTTTAGAGTCAGTTTACTTACTATACCACGTACCTATTCCTTTTCGGAGTCTGAGATGTTCTGGAAAGTGTCCCTTATGTATTCCTCTGGGGTTACGGTTTCAATAACATTAGTTTCAACATTTATGGGATTACCTGAGATATAATGTTTTTATGGCACCGGAACGATAGACCTCCTCGATAACGTAAGGACCTTCCCGTTTAGAGAGGAGTTTTCCTGCAAAAAATCTTAAATGAGAGTTCTATAACAATACGTAATCACCGACATTAAACTCATGTTTTTGTATCCTTTTATCATGCCATCTTTTAACTTTTTCTTTCAAAAGTTTGGCATTCTCATAGGCCTGGGTTCTCCATTCATCAAGTGAGCTAATGTCAAAAAGCCTCTTCTCACCGGCAAGTTTGAAATCATAATTGAGCTCTTTAATGGCCCAATATGCCTTATGCTCTAGTTCGAGAGGCAAGTGACATGCTTTTCCATAAACCATTTTATACGGAGACACACCCATAGGATTTTTATATGCAGTTCTATAAGCCCATAATGCATCATTAAGTTTCTTGGACCAATTCTTTCTAGATCTATTAACAGTCTTTTGCAAAATTAATTGAAGCTCTCTATTACTCAATTCTACTTGACCACTCGATTGCGGGTGATAAGGATATGCAATTCTATGATTAACATCATACTTAGCAAGCATTTTATGGAAAGCACCATGAATAAAATGTGAACCGCCATCAGTCATTAAGTATCTAGGGACTCCAAACCTCGGAAAAATAACTTCTTTAAGCATCTTAATAGAGGTGTTATGATCAACACTACTAGTTGGAATAACTTCTACCCACTTAGTAACATAATCAACAACAACTAAAATATGTGTATACCCATTAAAGGAAGGAAAAGGTCCCATATAATCAAATCCCCAAACATCAAATGGTTCAATAACAAGTGAATAATTCATAGGAATTTCTTGATGTCTACTAATATTACCAATTATTTGACATTCATCACAAGACAAGACAAACTTACGGGCATCCTTGAAGAGAGTAGGACAGTAAGAACCGGATTGCAATACCTTATGTGTAGTTCTATCTCCAGCACGGTGTCCTCCATAAGCCTCAGAGTGACACTTGCGTAGGATATGTTCCTGTTCATGCTTAGGTACACAACGTATAATAACACCATCTACTCCTTTATAAAGGTGTGGGTCATCCCAAAAGTAATGCCTTAAATCATAGCAGAACTTTTTCTTTTGCTAGTATGTGAAACTAGGTGGTATAAATTTAGCAACAATATAATTAGCATAATCAGCATACCATGGAGCAGTACGAGAAGCATTTATGATAGCTAGTTGTTCATCAGGGAAGCTATCATCAATAGGTAGTGGGTCATCAAGAACATTCTCTAACCTAGACAAGTTGTCTGGAACGGGGTTCTCAGCTCCCTTTCTATCAATAATATGCAAATCAAATTCTTGAAGCTAGAGAACCCATCTAATAAGTCTAGGTTTAACATCTTTCTTTTCCATGAGATATTTAATAGCAGCATGATCAGTGTGAGCAGTTATTTTAGAATAAACAATGTAAGGTCTGAACTTATCACAAGCAAATACAACTACTAAAATTTCTTTTTCAGTAGTAGCATAATTTCTCTGGGCACTGTTTAGAGTTTTACTAGCATATCGAATAACATTTAATTTCTTATCAACTCTTTGTCCTAGAACAGCCCCTACATCATAATCACTAGCATCACACATAATTTCAAATGGTAAATTCCAATTAGGAGGCTGAACAATAGGTGCGGAAACCAAAGCTTTCTTAAGTATTTCAAATGCTTCTACATAGTCATCATCAAGGACAAAGGAACATGTTTTTGTAAGATATTAGTCAGAGGCCGAGAAATTTTAGAGAAGTCCTTAATGAACCTCCTATAAAAACCGGCATGACCAAGGAAGCTTCTTATACCTTTAATGTCCTTAGGACACAACATCTTTTCAATAGCATCAACCTTAGCTTTATCAATTTCAATACCTCTTTCAGAAATTTTGTGCCCCAAGACAATACCTTCATTAACCATAAAGTGGAACTTCTCCCAATTCAAGACAAGATTAGTTTCTTCACTTCTCTGCAAAACTCGATCAAGGTTGCTTAAGCAATCATCAAAAGAAGATCCATAAACGGAGAAATCGTCAATGAAAACCACAACTATCTTTTCACAAAAGTCAGAGAATATAGCAGTCATACATCTTTGAAAAGTAGCAGGTGCATTGCATAAACCAAAAGGCATACGTCTATAAGCAAAGGTACCGAAAGGGCAAGTAAAAGTTGTCTTTTCTTGATCCTCTTTTGACACCGGTATTTGAGAGAAACCAGAATAACCATCTAGAAAGCAAAAATGATTATGTTTGGATAATCTTTCTAGCATTTGATCAATAAAAGTTAAAGGGTAATGATCCTTTTTAGTAGCTTTATTTAATTTGCGGAAATCAATTACCATTCTATAACCTGTAACAATTATTTGTGGGATTAGTTCATCTTTATCATTAGGAACAACAGTGATACCTCCCTTATTAGGAACACAACGGACATGACTTACCCACTGACTATCAGCAACGGGATAAATTATACCTGCCTCCAGAAGCTTTAGTATTTCTTTTCTTACCACTTGTTTCATCTTAGGATTTAACCATCGTTGGTGATCAACAACCGGTTCCACGTCTTTCTCCAATTTTATTTTGTGCTGGCATAGAGTGGGACTAATGCCCTTAAGATCATCAAGAGTATATCCAATAGCAGCACGGTGCTTCTTCAGAGTTTTCAATAATTTCTTTTCTTCATGCTCTGAAAGGTTAGCACTAATAATAACACGATATATCTCTTTCTCATCAAGATAAGTATATTTAAGAGTATCAGGTAAAGGTTTAAGCTCAAAGACGGGATCACCCTTGGGTGGAGGAGGATCCCCTAGACTTTCAACTGGCAAGTTATGTTTCAAAATAGGTCCCTATTTAAAGAATACTTCATCTATTTCCCTTCTTTCATTCATAAACATATCATTTTCATGGTGTAGCAAATATTGTTCTAAAGGATCAGTAGGAGGCACGGCAATAGAAGCAAGACCAATAATTTCATCTTTACTAGGCAATTCTTTATCATGGGGTTTTCTATGAAATTTAGCAAAATTAAACTCATGAGACATATCCGCCAAACCAATAGAAACGATAACTTTATTGCAGTCTATCTTAGCATTAAAAGTATTCAAGAAGGGTCTACCAAATATAATGGGACAAAAGTCATCTTGTGGGGAACCTAGAACAAGAAAATCAGCGGGATATTTAACTTTCCCACACAATAGTTCAACATCTCTAACAATCCCAACTGGTGAAATAGTGTCTCCATTGGCAAGTTTAATAGTAACATCAATTTCCTCTATCGCAGCGGGTGTAATATCATGCATAATTTCTTTATATAAGGAATGAGGTATTGCACTTGCACTAGCACCCATATCACATAAGCCATCATAGCAATGATCTCCTATTTTAACAGAAATAACAAGCATGCCTACAACAGGTCTATGTTTATTTTTAGTATCGGGTCTAGCAATTCTAGCAGCTTCATCACAGAAGTAAATAACATGCCCATCAATATTATCAGCCAAGAGATCTTTAACCATAGCAACACTAGGTTCAACTTTAATTTGATCAGAGGGAGTAGGTGTTCTAGTATTACTCTTACGAACCACAGTTGAATCTTTAGCATGATCCTTTATTCTAAGAGGGAAAGGAGGTTCCTCAATATAAGCAATAGGAACAACAAAATCATTATAAGTGATAGTCTTTTCTTCAACTTTAATAGGTGTAGCTACTTTTACTTCAATGGGAGGATAATATTTAAACCACTTCTCCTTACGGAGATCAACATGAGTAGCAAAGGATTCATAGAAAGAAGCTACTATCTTAGAGTCAAGTCCATATTTAGTGCTAAATTCACGGAAAGCATCGGTATCCATAAAAGATTTAACACAATCAAACTTAGGTGTTATACCTGACTCCTTACCTTCGTCGAGGTCCCAGTCTTCGGAGTTGCATTTAATTATTTCCGATAAATCCCATTTGAATTCAATAGTCTTCATCATAAAAGATCCAGTACAAGAAGTATCGAGCATGGACTGATTACTGAGAGAAAGCCGAGCATAAATTTTTTGAATAATCATTTCTTTTGAGAGCTCATGATTGAGGAATGAATATAACATTTACTTAAGCCTCCCCAAGCTTGAGCGATGCTTTCTCCTTTGCGAGGCCAAAAATTATATATATAATTACATTCATGATGAACAAGATGCATAGGATAAAACTTCTGATGAAATTCCAATTTCAAACGGTTGTAGTTCCATGATCCCATATCATCACATAGCCTAAACCATGTCAATGCCTCTCCCTTCGAAGATAAAGGGAAGACTTTATTCTTGATAACATCCTCAGGCATACCTGCAAGCTTAAATAATCCACAAACTTCATCCACATAGATTAGGTGCAAATCGGGATGCGATGTTCCATCACCTGTGAAAGGATTAGCTAGCAGTTTCTCTATCATACCTGAAGGAATTTCAAAGCAAACATTTTCAGTAGGTTTAGTTGGTTGGGGAGCAACTCTTTGCTCTACTGGTCGGGGTGAAGATACCCCGAACAAGCCCCTCAAAGGATTATGTTCCATAGTAACAAGTGACAGTAAATTTCAGCACACTATATAAATCTTTCCTTACCAAATTCCACCTACCAAAGATGCTTCACTCCCCGGCAATGGCGCCAGAAAAGAGTCTTGATGACCCACAAGTGTAGGGAATCTATCGTAGCCTTTTCGATAAGTAAGAGTGTCGAACCCAACGAGGAGCAGAAGGAAATGATAAGCGGTTTTCAGTAAGATATTTTCTGCAAGCACTGAAATTATCGGTATTAGATAGTTTTGTGATAAGGTAATTGGTAACGAACAAACAAATAGTAAAAGTAAATAAGGTGCAGCAAGATGGCCCAATCCTTTTTATAGCAAAGGACAAGCCTGGACAAACTCTTATATAAAGGAAAGCGCTCCCAAAGTCACACGGGAACTATCGTCAAGCTAGTTTTCATCACGCTCATATCATTTGTGTTCGATACTTTGATAATTTGATATGTGGGTGGACCGGTGCTTGGGTACTGTCATTCCTTGGACAATAATCCCACTTATGATTAACCCATATTGCAAGCATCTACAACTACAACAGAAGTATTAAGGTAAACCTAACCATAGCATGAAACATATGGATCCAAATCAGCCCGTTACGAAGCAACACATAAGCTAAGGTTTAAGCTTCTATCACTCTAGCAACCCATCATCTACTTATTAGTTCCCAATGCCTTCCTCTAGGACCAAACAATGGTGAAGTGTCATGTAGTCGACATTCACATGACACCACTAGAGGAGAGACAACATACATCTCATCAAAATATCGAACGAATACCAAATTCACATGTCTACTTATAGCAAGACTTCTCCCATGTCTTCAGGAACAAACGTAACTACTCACAAATCATATTCATGTTCATAATCAGAGGGGTATTAATATGCATAATGGATCTGAACATATGATCTTCCACCAAGTAAACCAACTAGCATCAACTACAAGTAGTAATCAACACTACTAGCAACCACAGGTACCAATCTGAGGCTTTGGGACAAAGATTGGATACAAGAGATGAACAAGGGTTTGAGATGAGATGGTGCTGGTGAAGATGTTGATGGAGATTGAACCCCTCCTGATGAGAGGATCGTTGGTGATGATGATGGTGATGATTTCCCCCTCCCGGAGGGAAGTTTCCCCGACAGAACAGCTCCGCTGGAGTCCTAGATTGGTTCCGCCAAGGTTCCGCCTCGTGGCGGAGGAGTTTCTTCCTAAAAGCTTTCTTATTTTTTTTCTCCACAAAAGGCTCCATATAGCCAAAGATGGGCATCAGAGGGCTGCCAGGGGGCCCACGAGGCAGGGGTGCGTGCCCAAGGGGTAGTGCGCGCCCCCATCCTGTGGACGGTGGGTGGCCCCCTCTGGTACTTCTTTCGCCCAATATTTTTTACATATTCTAAAACGTGATCCTGTGAAGTTTCAGGACTTTTGGAATTGTGCAGAATAGGTCTCTAATATTTGCTCCTTTTCCAGCCCGGAATTCCGGCTGCGGGCATTCCCCCTCTTCATGTAAACCTTGTAAAATAAGATAGATTAGGCATAAGTATTGTGACATAATGTGTAATAACAACCCATAATGCAATAAATATTGATATAAAAGCATGATGCAAAATGGACGTATCACGTACCTTCTATTCGACCGTGTATGATCAAAACAGGGTCCTGTTCATCAGGAAGGGTCTAGCATACCGCAAAACGGTGGAAACGGACTTTTGTTCGAGCCTGAAACGGGGTCTTTTGTTCGAGCCTGAAACGGGGTCCTTTGATCGGGTGGGGTGTGGCGTACCGCAAAACGGAGGAAAAGGACTTCTCTTCGACCTCCTACGGTCGAAATGGGGGTCCTGTTCATCAACAGGGGTGTGGCGTACCGCGAAATGGGACTCCACGGACTACTGTTCATCCAGCATCTATTGCCTAGCTCCAGCCTCCACGGGCTACTGATCATCTACTATCGACCACCTCCAGCCTCCATCTGCGACTGTTCATCCACAGCGTCTCCCTCCTGCCTCCACCAGCTACTAATTATCCACGGGCTCTTGTTCATCCAGCCTCCACCGGCTACTATTCAAGCAGCCCTCCATGGGCTACTATTCATCCAGCCCTCCACCGGCTACTGCTCAACAAGCCCTCCACGGGTTCTTGTTCATCCACCCCTAACCTGCTCGATCGGGGCCCAGTTCATCCAGCGGCAATGACCTCTACTACCACGGGGTCCTGTCCATCCAACCCCCGCCATGAACTATTCATCCAACCCCCAACAACGCTCACTGTTCATCAAGAGGCAGCATGTTCGATCGGCTTCAGTTAGCAGCAGTAGCTAAGGAATCGCTCGATTGGGTTCAGTTAACAGCCATGGATCGACCGATCACTCAGGTTCAGTAACGCGTCGCTAGTGCAATCGCTCGGATTCAGTAACGCGTAGCTAGTGCAATCGCTCGGGTTCAGTAGGCGAATGGCTCGCTCAGGTTCAGATAGAGCCCAATGCCTCGCAGCCACGCATGTATGTGTACGAGAGAAACGTGCAATCCCTTTGTGCATCGCTCAGCCCCGACCACCCACCATAACTGGGAACTCGCCGATATTTTCCTCGCCCTCACATCTACCATGGTTGTTTCCGTCATGGATGGCCCAAAGAATGTCATGCAGGTGCGTCTCTGGCCCACCCAGGACAAAAAGCACATTTTCTGTCATGATTTTTTTCATAGAAGTAGGAGCCCACCACATCCATGATGATACTGGGTTTTGTCACAATTATCGTCATAGAAGATTCATAAGCAAGACAGAAAAAATTCATTCGGCCCAAAATGTCACGGATGTGTCATTTTTTGTAGTGGTGGTTCTGGAACTTGCGGCAGCGAAAACTGTATTTTCTCGACTCCCCTAGGGTTTTTCGCATTTTAGATTATTTATAGAGGTGGAGGTTGGTTGAGAAGCTTCTCGTGGGCTCCACTACCCACCAGGGCGTGCCAGGGGCCTCTGGCGCGCTGGTGCCTAGTGGGCCCCACGGGCCTCCTCTCGTGTGCTCTTTTGGCTCCTTGGGTGTCTTCTGGGCAGTAAAAAGATCTCCAAAAAGTTTCATGGCATTTGGACTTCGTTTGGTATTGATATTGTACAAATTAAAAAACAAGCAAATAAAAGCAACTTGCACTAGGCACTATGTCAATAGGTTAGTCCCAAAAATGATATAAAGTTGCTAGTAAATTAATATAAAACATCCAAGATTGTTAATATAACAGCACGGAACAATCAAAAATTATAGATATGTTGGAGATGTATCAGCATCCCCAAGCTTAATTCATGCTCGTCCTTGAGTAGGTATAAATAAAAACAAATTTTTTATGTGGAATGTTGCCTAACATGTTCATCACATATTCTTTTCTTTTGTAGCATGGACATTTGGACTTTTAGATGATTCAAAGCAATAGTCTATAAGTGACATGAGGACATCTATACTCAAACATATCAACAAGCAACCATGTCTTCAAAATATGAGCACTAAAGAAAGCTATCCTTAGCCCATTACGCCCAATCATTGATCCATTCATGAAACACACACAAATATTAGATATATCCAATGCACTGGTATGAAAATAGTGTTCCCTAGTTGGTGCTTTATAAGAGAAGATGGAGACTCAAATAAAAATAAAAATTGCATAAAGTAAATAGATAGGCCCTTCGCAGAGGGAAGGAGAGATTTGTATAGGTGCTAGAGCTCATAGTTTAAACTAAGATATACAATTGTTTTGAGAGGCATGCTTTTCCCGTCAACAAAAATGACCGAGAATTCCCAATATTTTCCATGCTAGATAAATCATAGGCGGTTCCCGAACATAAAATAAAGGTTATTCCTTTTCCCACCATTCTTTTGCAATCCATGGCTAGCCGTATCCACAGGTGCCTTCCATACCAACACTTTCCATGGAATTTATTATTGATACCATATAAGTAATTTTTTTATGTCAAGACTGGGCATCCCTATTACCTGCCACACTGTCGTCCAATGACAAGCGAATAAACACTCAACTTGTGAATAATATATCTAGCATGGAAAATATTGGCCACCCCCTGCCGCTTCATGAGCGGTACGGGCACATAAAAATGAAATTCATTTTGAAAATTAGAGTTGGCACAAACAAATTTACTTCGAATGCCATGGAAATACCGCATATAGGTAGGTATGGTGGACTCATTTGGCACAACTTTGGGGTTAAGGAGTTGGATGCATAGGCAGTATTCCCGCTTAGTACAAATGAAGGCTGGCAAACAGATTGAGAAGCGGCAAACCGAGAAATGAAAACGATCATAAACGAGCATTAAACATAGCTAACACCGAATAAGTACCACAAGTAGGATATAACTTCATTGCGTAACTATTGACTTTCATGCTTGCATAGGGAATCACAAACCTTAACACCAATATTCTTACTAAGCACAATTACTCACCAACATTACTCACATATTACTATCTCCATATCTCAAAACTATTACAAGGAAACAAGTTTATAATATCCAATGATCTTCATGAAAGTTTTTATTATATCCCACTTGAATATCTATCACTTTGGGACTAAATTCATATATTAGCATTGCTACTTTTCAAGCTCTCAAATAAATTTAAGTGAAGCAAGAGAGCATAAATATTTCTTCAAAAACTTTCAACTCTAAAAATGATATAAGTGAATCATGAGAGGATTTCTTCAAAATTTTACTAACACTGTATATAAGTGAAGTACTAGAGCAATTCCTAACTCAAAGAGAGTGAAGCACAAAGAGAAATTCTAACAAATCATAGCATCATTATGGCTCCCTTAAAAAGGTATGTCGACCAACGATGATTGTGACAAAGTAAAAAGAAAAGAAGCAAAGAATCCTATAATACAAGATGCTCCAAGCAAAACTCATGATATGTGACGAATAAAAATATAGCTCCAAGTAAATTTACCAATGGTCATTAGAAGAAAGAGAGGATGCCTTCTGGGGCATCCCAAAGCTTAGTTACATGGTACTCCTTGAATATTACCTTGGGGTGCCATGGGCATCCCCAATCTTAGGCTCTTTTCACTCCTTATTCCTTCATCCATTGTGATCTCACCCAAAACTTGAAAACTTCAATCACACAAAACTTAACAAAACCTTCGTGAGATCTATTAGTATAACAAAGCAAATCACCACTTTAAGTATTGTTGCAAACACATTCATATTTTATTATTGCATTATACCTACTATATTCTAACTTTACAATGGCTTATATCCCCCCCCAATACAATCCATAAAATTCATCAAAATAAGCACACAATGCAAGGAAAACAGAATTAAAAACAGAATAGCATGTAGTAATTTGTACTTCAACCATACTTTTGTAACTCCCAAAATTATGAAAAATTAGGACAACATAGGCAATTTTTATATCAATCATGTGTAAAAATTTCAGAATTTTTCGTTAATTCTGTGATTTTAAACAATTCTGCTACTGGACGTAAAAGTTTCTGCTTTCCAACGGGATCAAATCAACTATCACCCAAGCCATCCTAAAGGCATTACTTGGCACAAACACTAATTGAAACATAAGAAGCACAATCATAACAGAGGTATAATTGTGTAAACTCATAAAAACATATAAGAAAATACTGGGTTGTCTCCCAACAAGCGCTTTTCTCTAGGCATTAGTAATTTTAGTGATGCTCGCATGAAAGACAAGAATTGAAGCACAAAGAGAGCATCATATAGCATGTGAAAATCACATTTAAGTCTAACATACTTCCTATGCATAGGAATTTTACAAGCAAATAAATTATCAAAACAAGCAAAACTAGCATACGCAAGGAAGAAGAATAAAACACTGACAATCTCAACATGAAGAGAGGTAATTTAGTAACATGGAAATTTATACAACCATATTTCTCTCTCTCATAATAACTACACGTGGGATCATATTCAAATTCAACAATATAGCTATCACATAACATATTCTCTACATGATCCACATGGATGCAAAGTTGACACTCTTCCAAAATAGTGGGAATATCATCAAATAAATTCATGACCTCTCCAAGCCCACTTTTATCCAAAAAATCGTAAGATTGATCATTATCCAAAGTAGTGGGATCATCATTACCTAAAGTTGAAATCTTCCATATCCACTTTCAATATTATTGCAAACACTATTATCAATATCACATTCAAAATGAGGCTTAAATAAATTTTCAAGATCATAAGAAGCATCAGCCCAATCATGATCATTACAATAAGTAGTGGACATAGCAAAATTAGTATCCCCAAGCCTGTAGCTTTGCATATTATTAGCTCAATTGACATTAACAGAATTTATAATAACATCATTGCAATCATGCTTTTTATCCAAGGAGCTATCATGAATCACTTTATAAATTTCTTCCTCTAACACTTCATCACAATTTTTAGATTCATGATTTTCAAGCATATCTTCATAAAGGTAATCTAGTGCACTCAACTCACTAGCAATTGGTTCATCATATTTGGATCTTTTAAAAAGATTAGCAAGAGGATGAGGATTCATATCAATAGATTTTTAGCAAGTGGAGATGCAAGAAAATAGAAGGCACATGGCAACACAAGCAAAGATAGCAAACAAGCAAAAAAGGCAAACAGAAAAATATTTTTGTATTTTTGTAGACTTTATAGAAGTGGGGGAGATGAAAACGAGAGTCAAGTGGCAAATAAAGTAATTGCTAGGAGATGAAAGTTTATGCGTAGGTACTTGATATATGTTGATGATGTCTCCCCGGCAACGGTGCCAGAAATTGGCAAGTTGACGGTAGACTACCTTGACTTGATCCTACCCGGCAATGGCGCCAGAAATTCTTCCTGATTGCTTGTATCAGCATTGGTATTTCCACAAAGAGGAGAGGATGATGCAGCACAACAAAGGTAAATATTTCCCTCAGTTATGGAAGCAAGGTTATCAATCCAGTAGGAGAACCAAGCAACACTATGTAAACAATATCTACACACAAACAACAAAAACTTGCAACCAACGCGTAAGAGGATTTGTCAATCCCTCCTCGGTATTGAGATAGATTAAATTGTATAGGTTTTGGTAAATATATCTAGCAAAAACACAAAATGAAATAAATAAATAAAAATTGCAGCAAGGTATTTTTGGTTTAATATGATAGGAAAATAGACCCGGGGGACGTAATTTTCACTAGAGGCTTCTCTCAAGAAAATAGCATATGGTGGTAAACAAATTACTATTGGGCAATTGATAGAAAAGAGAATAATCATGACGATGTCCAAGGAAATGATCATGTATATAGGCATCACGGCCAAGATTAGTAGACTGACTGCTGCCTACATCTACTACTATCACTCCACACATCAACCGCTATTGAACATGCATCCAGTGTATTAAGTTCATGGGAAAATGAAGTAATGCAATAAGAATGATGACATGATGTAGACAACATCTATTTATGTAGGAATAAACCCCATCTTTTTATCCTTAATAGCAATGATACATGTGTGTCATGTCTCTTTCTGTCACTAAGATTGAGCACCACAAGATCGTACCCATCACAAAGCACCTCTTCTCATGGCAAGAAAAATCAATCTAGTTGGCCAAACCAAACCAAAATTTCGGAGAATAAATACGAGGCTATAACAATCATGCATATAAGAGGTAAACAAAGACTCGAATAATTTTCATGGATAGAACTGATCATAAACTCACATTCATCAGATCCCAACAAGCACACAGCAAAAAAGTTACATCAAATAGATCTGTATGAACATCGAGGAGAACATTATATTGAATATCAAAAAGAGAGAAGAAGCCATCTAGCTACTAGCTATAGACCTATAGGTATGTGGCAAACTACTCATGCATCATCGGAGGGGCAACAAGGATGATGAAGAACCCCTCCGTGATCGTTGCCCCCTCTGGCAGAGTGCCGGGAAAGGCCTTTATATTGGATCTCGTGGTTCTGGAACTTGTGGCGGCGAAAACTGTATTTTCTCGACTCCCCTAGGGTTTTTGGCATTCTAGAGTATTTATAGAGGCGAAGGTCGATTGAGAAGCTTCCCGTGGGTCCACTACCCACCAGGGCGCGCTAGGGGCCTTTGGCGCGCCCTGGTGCCTAGTGGGCCCACGGGCCTCCTCCCATGTGCTACTTTGGCTCCCTGGGTGTCTTCTAGGCAGAAAACAATCTCTGAAAAGTTTCATGGCATTTGGACTTCGTTTGGTATTGATATTCTGCAAAGTAAAAAACAAGGAAAATAACAACAACTGGCACTAGGCACTATGTCAATATGTTAGTCCCAAAAATGATATAAAGTTGCTAGTAAATGAATATGAAACATCCATGATTGATATTATAAAATCATGGAACAATAAAAAATTATAGATACGTTGCAGACGTATCACGAAGCTCAAGTTTCCCGCCCCAACTATAACATGTAGCTATGCCAGGCAAGGGAAGTTTGACAACCAAAACTACAACATCTAGTTGTGGCGGACGGGGGGAAGATGCCCGACACAGATGGGGTACTAGCAGTGGTGGGAGGTCAGTGGCGGGCGCCCCTGGGAGGCTTGCCCACCATTGCTGGCCTTTTTGTCCCCGCCACTGCTAGGCATTCCTGCAGTAGTGCAATCATGTATAATAAAGTTCAGAAAAGACTCAATTACTTTCAATGAATAATCTGGTCATAAGCCCACAATTCACCGAATCCCAACAAAAACATTGCAAAATAAGATTACATCAGATAGAACTCTAAGAAGATCGATGAGAACATTGTATTGAAGATCAAAGAGAGAGAAGAAGCCATTTATCTACTAGCTATGGACCAGTAGGTCTATGGTGATCTACTCACGCATCATCGAAAGGGCAACAAGGATGATGTAGAAGCCCGCCGTAATCGATTCCCCCTCCGGCAGAGTATTGGAAAAGCCCTACAGATGGGATCACGGAAGAACATAAGCGTGTGGTGGCGAAAAAAGTTTTTCATGTGGCTCCCATTGGTTTGGGAATATTTTTGAATTTATAGAGGTGGAATTAGGTCAAACAGAGATGTGTGGGGCCCACGAGCTCAGGGGGCATGCCTACCCTCCCGGGGCGCACCCTGTGAACTCATGGCTCTCTCGTAGGTCTTTTGTCCTCCTCCCAAACCTTCTAGGGTCCCTTATTGTCCAGAAAAAATCACCGTAAAGTTTCATGGTGTTTGGACTTCATTTGGTACTGATTTTCCGAAAAGCCAAAGACAAGCAAAAACAGGAATTGGCACTCGGTTAATAGGTTACTCCCCAAAAAATGATGTAAAATAGCATAAAATGCATATGAAGCATCCAAGATTGATAATATAATAGCATGAAACAATAAAAGTTATAGATATGTTGGATACGTATCACCCTCCCGTGATTAGCGGTAGTCAAACGCCCGAGCAAAATCCTGCCCTAACAAAGCAAGGTGAATGAATTGGATCCCAAGCAGTGGCGAGACATCATTTGTAACGGGCCCGAAGTAATCCCTTGTTTTTTTGCATATTATAATGTTTGTGCATCATGTGCATCCGATAAGCATTGATGAGTGTCATATTGCATTAATTAAATAATTAATATGAATAATATTTTTCGTCATTTTGTCAAATGGTGAATAAGTAACTCCCTTCTTCTTTTCAATCTTCTATATCGAGACTCACCCCAAACCTTAAACATTCTTTTTGTGACATTTGGGAGCTATTCAAATTGTTTCGCAATTTTAGCACAAGTGTAGATCCCATTTATTCAATAAATGGAGATATTTTCAAAATAAGTATCAAATGAACTTCGATTGACTTGAAATGCTTTGTGTGGCCTCATTACTAGTCTAAGTTATTTGGTCAATATCCTTCCCACAAAGATCTAAGGTTTCAGATTACTAGGGAGAGACCAGAATTTTATAGACACGCGAAAGGGTTAGAACACTCAGAATTAATAGAGATGGAGATGAGGAATAAACAGAAGTCTTACTTATATCTTTCTAACACCTTTTTATCTCAAATATTTTTTGCACTAAGGTTATCCTACAGAAAGTCCTCCCTGATACCATGTACTCGAGATCTGGGATTCGAGATATGCAAATCTAGCTATCCCACTACCAAATGCATAACAAAGATTTCAATCCCCTCTACACAACATGCACGTTATGAATATACACTCAACATGCATGTCCTATAGGTGAGAACAACAAGTAATACAACATAACTCTATGGAAGAACGGCAACACATATATACAACAACTCTGAAATCAGTAAAGTTTAGCAAAAAATAGAAATAAGGGTCATACGACCAAGTTGAAACTCTCACAATGGAAACAAAAGTATATCTTAGATAGGTAAATTAAACACATTCCTCAAACAAGGCTATATAATAGTAGGTAGCATCCATAATGCTTCCCAGACCACTGCCTGGGATAATGGTAGCTAATGTCGTTACTGTTATATCACCTGCACCAAGTACTACCATCAGATTTGCAGCATCCAGACCAAAAGAATAAATAAAGCAAGGTGAGTACAAATGTACTTCCCAGATTTACATCAAAGCTAACTACATATCTAATATATCTCCAACGTATCTATAAGTTTTTTATTGTTTCATGCTATTATATTATCATTCTTCTATGCTTTGTATGCCATTTCATTTTTTATGGACTAACGTATAAACTTAGTAACTAGTGCCATTTCATTTTTTGCCTATTTCTTTGTTTCTCAAAAAGAAAACATACCAAACGGAGTCCAAACAAGATGAAACTTTACGGTGATTTTTTCTCAACCGCGAGGGAGCCTAGAAGATTCAGGGATAGACCACAAGACACGTGAGGGAGGCACAAGCTCACCAAGTTTGCCCCTGGGGGGTGCCATCGGCACTTGTGGGGCCCATGAGCTCCTCACTAACCTTATTCTTAGCCTATAAATTCCCATATCTTCCAAAACCTTGAAGCTAGACCCGAAATAATTTTATTGCCGACACAAGCTCTTTTTCTTCCGTGATCCCATCTGGAGACCTATTTTGATAATCTACCAGAGGGGGAAACCATAGGGGAGGCAATCTGCATCGACCTTGCTGCCTCCATGATGATATTTGAGTAGTTTCTTCAGGACCTATGGGTCCAGCAGTAGCTAGATGGTTTTGTTTCTCTCTCTCTCTTGATCATCAATACAATGATCACCTTTGAGATCTATTCAATGTAATTCTTCTGTGTGTTTGTTGGGATCCGATGAATTGTGGGTTTATTATTAGATTATTCAGAAACTATTTCAGTCTCTTGAGATTTATTTATGTGTGATTTTATAGTTATGTATGATTTTCGATCTATGAGTCTTCTTTGGCCAATTCGATGAGTAGATCTTCAATGCGAGTGATGCATAGTCGTGGGTTCAATCTTGCGGTGTCTGTCATGGGAATGAGTCTGACAGTAAGAGTAGGGGGTACGTAGGAGGAGGCAGTTTCCTAGCTACGGTGAGGTTGTACGCACAGATTTACGAGTTCAGGCCCCTTTCGGAGGAGGTAACAGCCCTACCTCTCGGTGCCGCGGAGGCTTGTCGACTGGATGTGTGTAATAGTTACAAGGGGTGCGAACCCTTGTGCCACAGAGGTAGCTTATATAGAGTGCGCCAGGCCCCTCGCAGCCCTCAGTTACACAGGGGTTCAATGTGAGTTATGACTACAACATTACTGGTAAGGCCCGCTATAAATGGTCTTTATGACGACGGAGTGAATGCCTAACCAATGCCATCCTGGGGTGACTTTAGACCTTCTGTACTCCGAGTGGGTTTCTATATGGTCAAGTGAAGTTATCATGGTCGAGTGGAATTGGGATATCCGAGTGGAATCTTCCGTCGAGTGGTTTGCACTTCAGGGTGATTACAGTCGGTATCTTCTATTGAACCTTGTAGGCCTTGGACTCTAAGGTAGTGTCCTTGGGTAGGGTGAGGGAGTCCTGGACTAAGGGGTCCTCAAGCGTCCGGCCTGTTAGCCATGGGACGGATTGATGGGTTGTGTAGATACGAAGACCGAAGACTACACACATGTCTGGATGGGACTCTGCTTGGCGTGGAAGGCAAGCTTGGCGACTAAATATGTAGATTCCTTTCTTTGTAACTAACCTTGTGTAACCCTAGATCCTCTCGGTGTCTATATAAACTGGAGGACTTAGTCCGGAGGATGGACATTATCATAGCCATACAAGCTAGGCATCTAGGGTTTAGCCATTACGATCTCATGGTAGATCAACTCTTGTAATACTCATATTCATCAAGATCAAGCAAGAAGGACATAGGGTATTACCTCCATAGAGAGGTACCAAACTTGGGTAAAACATTGTGTCCCATGTCTCCTATTACTATCGACCTTAGACGCATAGTTCGGGACCCCCTACCCGCGATCCGCCGGTTTTGACACCGACATTGGTGCTTTCATTGATAGTTCCACTATGATGTTGATGACAGGATCGATGTCTCGCCTTATTATCAAGGACAATATCACCATCGGAGGAACACTGGCTCCAGGCCAAATCCTCTGGCTGGGCGGTTTTTACCATTACCGCCCATTCGATCATTAAGCCGACGATGACCCCTCGGGTCATCGAAAACCCCCTTCTTATCGACTCCGAACACTCCAAGCAGATGAATCCGGCGGAGCTTTCATCCTTAAACGACCTCCTAGATCGCATCGTCGCCCTGGGGGTCACCATAGACTATAATAGAATTGGGCTTAAACCCGATCAGAGAGAAATCAAATCTCCACCGATCACCCACCAGATAGCGGTAGTCGAGGAGCGAGTCAACAACTCTTCCTCCATACTAAGGACGGACTATGTCCGGATCTCCGGTCTCGAAGATCCGGACACCTACCCGCGAGGAGATGCATCCTGCCCTCCAAACATAGAATCGGACGACTGGCCTAAGAAATTAGCGGACATCCCAGAGCCCGATCTGCTAAGTTCAGAAGAGCTTCAGACTCCGGATCCAAAACTGGGTCAGGGTTCAGATTTAAATCCACCCACCCACCCGAATACAAGTGCTCTGATGAGCATACAACAGCAGTCTCAGGAAACGGTCCACCACTTTTGGGCTAGATTCCTTCTTGTCAAAAACAAGATTAAAGATTGCCACGACAAGGAATCGATCTCAGCATTCCACAACAATTGCAGCGACGAAGGAATCCTCAACGCAATCAACCGCCGTCGCATCCTACACTTTGCTGACTTGGCAACTATCGTACAGAAGTACAGTGCAATGGAAAGCACTTAGAAAACTCAAGCAGCCTGTTGGGAATCATCGTTCCCCACTCAACCCCTCATTCAGGCGAAAATGGCGCACCCTTGAAACATACCCGGTTCAATAGTAAAGAAATACAATTCCAGTACGGGGTGTGGAACCGTTCTGGAAGGATGGCTCGATGGGCCATGCAAAATACATGCAACACCGGATAACATACCAACACATAGCCTTAGAGCATGTTGGATACTCCGGCAAGTGGCCAAGAGCGGCGAGGATATCCTCACCAAAAAGAACCGAGAACAACACGCCCCAGAGGACAACGACCCCAAAGTACTAACGGTCTTCGAGACATTTGCCTCAAACAATAGATGCAAAAGAGCACTACGTGGACTCGCCGAAGTTTGTCAAATAGTAGCACTAAACCCTTGGAACGACATGGGTATAACTTTTAATGCCAGTGACGAACCAAAATACAGGACAGTCCGAGCACCAGCCGCCTTGGTCCTAAGTCCAATCGTGGACGGCTTTTGACTCACCAAGGTCCTCATGGACGGCGGCAGTGGACCAAACCTCATCTATGAGGATACAATATGAAAAATGGAAATAGACAGGAGCCGCATCAAGCAAAGTAACACGACCTTCTGAGGAATCATTTCTAATAGGGAGGCACGGTGTGCAGGAAAAATCACACTCGATGTGGTACTGGGCACATCGAAGAACTATCGGTCCAAAGAAATAACCTTCCAAGTGGCGCCTTTCAACAGCGGATATCACACCCTCTTAGGGCGATATGCATTTACGCGCTTACAAGTGGTACCCCATTATGGATACATGAAGCTTAAGATGCCTGGGCCCAACGTTATAATCACTCTAGCTAGTGATCCAGACATAGCACTCCGCGCCGAGAATAAAACCGCATCCTTGGCCCTCGAGGCCTTATCTGAAGCCCTTGCGGCTGAAGAATTAACCGCGCTACGCTCCACGATGGACAGAGATGATGTGGTCCTAGACAAATGACCCAAATCCACCTCCTTCAAACCAGCAGAAGAAATAGTCAAATTCCAAGTCCATCCAACGGACCCCAAGAAGACAACATCCATTGTAGCACAACTAGACCCGACGGTTGATGCCGCGCTACGAGAGTTCCTGCGCGAGAATTGGGATATATTCGCCTGACACCCTTCTGATATGCCAGGAATCCCACGCGAGTTGGCCGAACACAGCCTCAATATATTGAAGGGATATAAACCGGTCAGGCAAACACTGCGGCGCTTTTCCTAACCCAAACGTCAAGCTATGGGGGAGGAGTTAGTCAAGCTAATCGAGGCGGGATTCGTTAGAGAAATAAAACATCCGGATTGGCTGGCAAACCTAGTGATGGTTCCAAAGAAAGACAAGTCCTGGCACCTCTGCGTCGATTTCAAAGACCTCAACAAGGCTTGCCCTAAGGATCCCTTCCCCCTCCCCTGCATTGACTAGATCATTGATGCTACAGCAGGACACGACTCATTATGCTTCCTTGACGCATATTCCAGATACCATCAAATTAAAATGGAGTCCGATCAAGCTGCAACAGCATTCGTCGCCCCATATGGGCCATTCAGCTTCAACACCATGCCCTTCGGACTCAACAACGCCGGCGCCACTTATCAACGCATGATCCAAACATGCCTGGAGAAATAGATTGGAAAGATAGTTGAAGCCTATGTGGATGACGTCGTAATCAAGACAAGGCACGTCGAAACACTAATAGATGACCTACGCCTCACATTTGATAACCTCCGCGCATATGACATTAAGCTCAATCCGGAAAAGTGTGTTTTTGGCATCCTCGCAGGAAAACTGCTAGGCTTCATCATTTCCAATAGAGGAATTGAAGCGAATCCAGCCAAAATCCAAGCTCTGTCACAATTGGATACACCAATAGACCTTAAATAAGTCCAAAAACTCACGGGTTGCGTGTCAGCTCTAAGCCGCTTTATCTCCAAATTGGGAGAAAAGGCGTTGCCACTCTATTGTCTTCTACAGTGAACCGATCACTTCGAGTGGACGGACACGGCAACAGCCGAATTGGAAGAAATAAAAACCCTTCTAGCGAGCAACCCAATCCTGGCCGCACCAAACGTCGGCGAACCCATGTTTCTATTCATATCGGCAACACATCAGGTGCTGAGCGACGTACTCATCATTGAATGAGAACAGGACAGACACAAATTCCCGCTTCAGAAGCCAGTATACTACATATCCACTGTCCTTACTACATGCAAATCCCAGTACCCCCATTATCAAAATATAGCATACACGGTCTTCATGGCATCCTGAAAGCTAAGACACTACTTCCAGGAGTGTTCGATCATGGTGGCTTCCGAAGTACCACTCAACGACATAATAAACAACTGCGATGCCACGGGCCAGATTGACAAATGAGCCATTGAGCTCCTCCCATTTGACATTACATATAAACCATGTTGAGCCATTAAATCCCAAGTACTGGCTGATTTCATCGCCGAATGGACAGAGGCCGTACTCTTATATTCCAATTGGTTTATGTATTTCGATGGCTCCAAAATGCTACCAGGACTAGGAGCGGGCGTCGTTTAACGTCCCCTACCGGAGAAGTCATTCAGTATGTACTCCAAATACTATACACAGACTCCAATAATGTAGTCGAATATGAGGACTTATTGCATGGTCTCCAGATGGCTGTCTCCATGGGCATACAGCGCCTGGAAGTGCGCGGGGACTCAAACCTCGCAATATCTCAAATAAATGGAGACTTCGATACCAAAGACCCAAAGATGGAAGCTTATCGTAATGCCTTCCTAAAAATGTCGGCTCAGTTTGAGGGACTCGAGTTCCATCATGTGGCCCGAGAAAGTAATCAAGCGGTGGACGTTCTTGCTCACATAGGCGCTAAGCATGACCCCGTCCCACCCAACATTTTTCTGGAAAGGCTTTTTATGCCATCAGTGGTGTGGCAGGGGGAGGGCGGCAACACTAGTCTAGATCCGAACACAACCCCAGATTTTGAACACACCGATATCATCGGAGGCTCAACCACCAAAATAACACCTTCGGCCCATCTCATTATGGCAATCATTGCCCCATGGACTGAACCATCCCTGGCCTACCTTAATAAGAAG
This sequence comes from Triticum aestivum, assembly GCF_018294505.1. Lineage (NCBI taxonomy): Eukaryota > Viridiplantae > Streptophyta > Magnoliopsida > Poales > Poaceae > Triticum > Triticum aestivum. Next base: position 337,820,110 of record NC_057809.1, read on the forward strand.
GGACTTCCCGAGGATCAGAACAAGGCCCGCTGCATTGTCCGACGTTCGAAGGCCTACAAGGTTCATGACAGAGACCTCTATAAGAAAAGTGCTACCAGAGTTTTTCAAAGATGTATCTCCGAGGAAGAGGGGCGGCAGCTCTTGGCAGAAATTCACGCCAGACTCGGCGGTCACCACACCGCGGCTCGGGCCCTTGTTAGCAAGGCCTTTCGTATAGGGTTTTATTGGCCGACGGCCCGAGCAAATGCACATGACCTTGTCCAACGTTGCGTCGGATGCCAACTCTTTGCCAACAAAAGCCATATGCCCCCACTGCCTTACAAACAATCCCCATCACTTGGCCCTTTGCGGTCTGGGGACTCGATATGGCCGGACCCCTTAAAGGAGGAAGCCATAAGAGAAAGTATCTGCTGGTCATGGTGGATAAATTCACTAAGTGGATAGAGGCCAAACCTGTCAAAACGGCCGAGACGGGCCCGGTAATAGATTTCATATCTGGCGTGGTACACTATTATGGTGTTCCACATAGCATCATCACCGATAATGGCTCTAATTTCATAGCCGATGAAGTGAAAACTTGGTGCACTAATCTGGGCATTAAGCTCGATTATGCCTCTGTCTATCACCCACAAAAAATGGTCAAGTTGAACGGGCTAATGGACTTATTATGGGTGGCATCAAACCTAGACTAGTGCAATCTTTGAAAGAATCGGACTAGCACTGGGTGGAGGAACTTGACTCCGTACTCTGGGGGCTGCGAACCACACCAACCGCACTATTGGATATACACCTTTCTTCATGGTGTACGGTGCGGAAGCAATGTTACCCTGTGACATTATTCATGACTCACCTCGAGTGCGCATGTACGAAGAGAGAGAGGCCGAGCTCGATCGGCAGGACAGCTTAGATGCCCTGGAGGAGGAGCGCGATGTCGCAAGCGCCTGTTCCGCATTTTATCAACAACAGAGTCGTAGGTATCAAAGCAGAGAAGTGCGGGCCAAGACTTATAACGTTGGTGAACTCGTACTACACCTGCCGGAGAAGAAAAAGGACAAACTCAAGCCCAAGTGGGAGGGTCCCTTCATCATTGACGAAGTTCTCACCTGAGGAGCGTACCACCTGCTTGATGTATCAGACAATCACTTGGAGCCGAACCCTTGGAATGCGGCTAGACTCCGATGATTCTATGCCTAGCGCCGGACTCTATGTTCGTCTCCTTCCTCCTATTCTTAACGTTATTTTTTCACTCTTTTCGTTTTTACCTCTTTTCGTTTTGCTCTTTAGCCCTACGGCGTTAGTACGGCTAAACCGTGCTCCCGTGCTGCGTACATCTCCAAATATGTACGTCCATTATACGTGGGGGTTCTTGTACAGAAGCTTGATATTATCCTTCGAGCCTCAAGCTCACTGATACGTCTCCAACGTATCTATAATTTTTGATTACTCCATGCTATATTATCTACTGTTTTGGACTTTATTGGGCTTTATCATCCACTTTTATATTATTTTTGCTGTTTTTTGCATGTTTTAGGGTTTCGAAGAAAAGGAATATCACACGGAGTCCAAACGGAATGAAACCTTCGAGAACGTGATTTTCTCAACAAACAAGACCCGGGAGACTTGGACCCTACATCAAGACACAAAAGAGGAGGCCACGAGGTAGGGGGTGCGCCTACCCCCCAGGCACGCCCTCCACCCTCGTGGGCCCCCTGTTGCTCCACCGACGTACTCCTTCCTCCTATATATACCTACGTACCCCCAAACGATCAGATACGGAGCCAAAAACCTAATTCCACCACCGCAAGTTTCTGTATCCACGAGATCCCATCTTGGGGTATGTTCTGGAGCTCTACCGGAGGGGGCATCGATCACGGAGGGCTTCTACATCAACACCATAGCCCCTCTGATGAAGTGTGACTAGTTTACCTCAGACCTACGGGTCCATAGTTATTAGCTGGATGGCTTCTTCTCTCTTTTTGGATCTCAATACAATGTTCTCCCCCTCTCTTGTGGATAGCTATTCAATGTAATCTTCTTTTTGCGGTGTGTTTGTTGAGACCGATGAATTGTGGGTTTATGATCAAGTCTATCTATGAACAATATTGAATCTTCTCTGAATTCTTTTATGTATGATTGGTTATATTTGCAAGTCTCTTCGAATTATCAGTTTGGTTTGGCCTACTAGATTGATCTTTCTTGCAATGGGAGAAGTGCTTAGCTTTGGGTTCAATCTTGTGGTGTCCTTTCCCAGTGACAGCAGGGGCAGCAAGGCATGTATTGTATTGTTGCCATCGAGGATAACACGATGGGGTTTTCATCATATTGCATGAGTTTATCCCTCTACATCATGTCATCTTGCTTAAGGCGTTACTCTGTTTTTAACTTAATACACTAGATGCATGCTGGATAGCGGTCGATGAGTGGAGTAATAGTAGTAGATGCAGGCAGGAGTCGGTCTACTTGTCTTGGACGTGATGCCTATGTACATGATCATGCCTAGATATTCTCATAATTATGCTCAATTCTGTCAATTGCTCAACAGTAATTTGTTCACCCACCGTAGAATACTTATGCTCTCGAGAGAAGCCACTAGTGAAAGCTATGGCCCCTGGTTCTATGTTTATCATATTAATCTCCTACTAGTTAGTTATTTCCTTTGCTCTTTACTTTGCCTTTATTTTACTTTGCATCTTTATCACAAAAAAACCAAAAATATTATCTTATCATATCTATCATATCTCACTCTCGTAAGTGGCCGTGTAGGGATTGACAACCCCTATTTGCGTTGGTTGCGAGAATTTATTTGTTTTATATAGGTACGAGGGACTCGCACGTAGCCTCCTACTGGATTGATACCTTGGTTCTCAAAAACTGAGGGAAATACTTACGCTACTTTGCTGCATCATCCCTTCCTCTTCGGGGAAAACCAACGCAGTGCTCAAGAGGTAGCAATAAGGATATCTCGCGCCGTTGCCGGGGAGGTCTACGCAAAAGTCAACATACCAAGTACCCATCACATACCCTTATCTCCCGCATTACATTATTTGCCATTTTCCTCTCGTTTTCCTCTCCCACACTTCACCCTTGCCGTTTTATTCACCCTCTCTCTCTATCCTCCATCTCTTTCTCTTTTTGCCTCTTTTTGCCCACTTGTTTTTTGTTTTCTTGTGTGTTAGTTTGCTTGCTTGTCACGATGGTTCAAGATAATACTAAATTATGTGACTTCACCAATACCAACAACAATGATTTTATTAGCACTCTGATTGCTCCTCTTACCGATGCTGAATCTTGTGAAATTAATACTGCTTTGCTGAATCTTGTCATGAAAGATCCGTTTTCCGGCCTTCCTAGTGAAGATGCCGCTACCCATCTAAATAGCTTCATTGATTTGTGTGATATGCAAAACAAGAAAGATGTGGATAATGATATTGTTAAATTGAAGCTATTTCCTTTTTCACTTAGAGATCGTGCTAAAGCTTAGTTTTTGTCTTTGCCTAAAAATAGTATTGATTCATGGAATAAGTGCAAAGATGCTTTTATCTCTAAGTATTTTCCTCCTGCTAAGATCATCTCTCTTGGAAACGATATTATGAATTTTAAGCAACTTGATCATGAACACGTTGCACAAGGTTGGGAGAGAATGAAACTAATGATACGTAATTTCCCTACTCATGGTTTGAATTTGTGGATGATTATTCAAAAAAATTATGCCGGATTGAATTTTGCTTCTAGAAATCTTTTAGATTCGGCCACAGGAGGCACTTTTATGGAAATCACTTTACGAGAAGCTACTAAACTCCTAGATAATATTATGGCTAATTATTCTCAATGGCATACCGAAAGATCTACCAATAAAAAGGTGCATGCGATAGAAGAAATTAATGTTTTGAGTGGAAAGATGGATGAACTTATGAAATTATTTGCTAATAGGAGTGCTTCTTCTGATCCTAATGATATGCCCTTGTCTACTTTGATTGAGAATAATAATGAATCTATGGATGTGAATTTTGTTGGTAGGAGCAATTTTGGTAACAACGCGTATAGAGGAATTTTTAATCCTAGGCCTTATCCTAGTAACCCCTCTAATAATTATGGTAATTCCTACAACAATTCTTATGGAAATTATAATAAGATTCCCTCTGATTTTGAATCTAATATTAAATAATTTATTACTTCACAAAAGAATTTTCATGCTTTGATTGAAGAAAAATTGCTTAAGATTGATGAGTTTGCTAGGAACGTTGATAGAATTTCTCTTGATGTTGATTCTTTGAAACTTAGATCTATTCCACCTAAGCATGATATCAATGAGTCTCTCAAAGCCATGAGAATTTCCATTGATGAGTGCAAAGAAAGAACCGCTAGGATGCGTGTTAAGAAAGATGCCTTTATAAGAGCGTGTTCTTCTAGTTCCCATGAAAACAATGATGAATATCTAAAAGTTATTGATGTGTCCCCTATTAAATCTTTGTTTTGCAATAGTGAATCTTAATAATGATGGGACTGAATATGATCCACCTTTACCTAGAAGGCGTTCTAAGAATTCGGAATTTTTTGATCTTGATGCTAAAATTGATAAAAGTGGGATTGAAGAAATTAAAACCCTAGATGTTACTAAACCCACTATTATGGATTTCAAGGAATTTAACTATGAAAATTGCTATTTTATTGATTTTATTTCTTTTTTGCAATCCGTGCTAAATTCTCCTCATGCTTATAGTCAAAATAACGCGTTTACTAAACATATCGTTGATGCCTTGATGCAATCTTATGAAGAAAAACTTGAATTAGAAGTTTCTATCCCTAGAAAGCTTTATTATGAGTGGTAACCAACTATTAAAATGAAAATTAAAGATCATGAATGCTATGCTTTATGTGATTTGGGTGCTAGTGTTTCCACGATCCCAAAAACGTTGTGTGATTTGTTAGGTTTCCGTGATTTTGATGATTGCTCTTTAAACTTGCACATCACGGATTCCACTATTAAGAAACTTTTGGGAAGAATTAATGATGTTCTTATTGTTGCAAATAGGAATTATGTGCCCATATATTTTATTGTTCTTGACATAGATTGCAATCCTTCATGTCCTATTATTCTTGGTAGACCTTTCCTTAGAACGATTGGTGCAATTATTGATATGAAGGAAGGAAATATTAGATTCCAATTTTAATTAAGGAAAGGTATGGAACACTTACCTACAAAGAAAATTAAATTACCTTATGAATCTATTATGAGAGCCACTTATGGATTGCCTACCAAAGATGGCAATACCTAGATCCATCCTTGCTTGTTATGCCTAGCTAGGGGCGTTAAACGATAGCGCTTGTTGGGAGGCAACCCAATTTTATTTTTATTCCTTGCCTTTTGATCCTGTTTAGTAATAAATAATTTATGTACCTCTGTTTAGGTTGTGTTTTTTGTGTTTAATTAGTGTTTTTGCCAAGTAGAACCGTTGGGAAGACTTGGGGAAAGTCTTATTACACTTGCTGTAAAAAAACAGAAACTTCAGCGCTCACGAGAACTACTGCCATTTTTATTTGGAAAGTGATATTTAGTTAATTCTTTTTGAAGATGATTAATAGATAAATTCCTCACGTCCAGCAATTCATTTTATAAGTTTTTGGATTCCAGATCTTGCGCTAGCTACAGATTACTACAGACTGTTCTGTTTTTGGCAGATTATGTTTTTCATGTGTTGTTTGCTTATTTTGATGAATCTATGGCTAGTAAAATAGTTTATAAACCATAGAGAAGTTGGAATACAGTAGGAATAACACCAATATAAATAAATAATGAGTTCATTACAGTACCTTGAAGTGGTCTTTTGTTTTTTTTCGCTAACGGAGCTCACGAGATTTTCTACTTTAAGTTTTGTGTTGTGAAGTTTTCAAGTTTTGGGTAATGATTTGATGGATTATGGAACAAGGAGTGGCAAGAGCCTAAGCTTGGGGATGCCCATGGCACCCCCAAGATAATCTAAGGACACCTAAAAGCCAAAGCGTGGGGATGCCCCGGAAGGCATCCCCTCTTTCGTCTACTTCTATCGGTAACTTTACTTGGAGCTATATTTTTATTCGCCACATGATATGTGTTTTGCTTGGAGCATCTTGTATGATTTGAGTCTTTACTTTTTAATTTACCACAATCATCCTTGCTGTAGACACCTTTTGAGAGAGCCATGCATGATTTGGAATTTGTTAGAATACTCTATGTGCTTCGCTTATATCTTTTGAGTTATGTAGTTTTGCTCTAGTACTTCACTTGTATCTTTTAGAGCACGGTGGTGGATTTGTTTTATAGAAACTATTGATCTCTCATGCTTCACTTAGATTATTTTGAGAGTCTTAAATAGCATGGTAATTTGCTTAAAATCCTAATATGCTTGGTATACAAGATTAGTAATAAAACTTTCTTATGAGTGTGTTGAATACTATGAGAAGTTTGATGCTTGATAATTGTTTTGAGATATGAAGATGGTGATATTAAAGTTGTGCTAGTTGAGTAGTTGTGATTTTTAAGAATACTTGTGTTAACGTTTGTGATTCTAGTAGCATGCACGTATGGTGAACCGTTATGTGATGAAGTCGGAGCATGATTTATTTTTTGATCGTCTTCCTTATGAGTGGCGGTCGCGGACGAGCGATGGTCTTTTCCTACCAATCTATCCCCCTAGGAGCATGCACATAATACTTTGCTTTGATAACTTGTAGATTTTTGCAATAAGTATATGAGTTCTTTATGACTAATGTTGAGTCCATGGATTATACACACTCTCACCATTCCACCTTTGCTAGCCTCTCTAATACCGCACACCTTTCGCTGGTATCATACACCCACCATATACCTTCCTCAAAACAGCCACCATACCTACCTATTATGGCATTTCCATAGCCATTACGAGATATATTGCCATGCAACTTCCCACCGTTCCATTTATTATGACACACTCCATCATTGTCATACTGCTTAGCATGATAATGTAGTTGACATCGTATTTGTGGCAACCACCATTCATAATTCTTTCATACATGTCACTCATGAGTCATTGCATATCCCGGTACACCGCCGGAGGCATTCATATAGAGTCATATTTTGTTCTAAGTATCGAGTTGTAATTGTTGAGTTGTAAGAAAAATAAAAGTGTGATGATCATCATTATTAGAGCATTGTCCCGGTGAGGAAAGGATGATGGAGACTATGATTCCCCCACAAGTCGAGATGAGACTCCGGACGAAAAAAAGAGGCCATAAAAGGAGAAAAGGCCCAAATAAAAAAATGAGAGAAAAAGAGAGAAGGGACAATGCTACTATCCTTTTACCACACTTGTGCTTCAAAGTAGCACCATGATATTCATGATAAAGAGTCTCCTATGTTATCACTTTCATATACTAGTGGGAATTTTTCATTATAAAACTTGACTTGCATATTCCAACGATGGGCTTCGACAAAATGCCCTAGGTCTTCATGAACAAGCAAGTTGGATGCACACCCACTTAGTTTCTTTTTGAGATTTCATATACTTATAGCTCTAGTGCATCCGTTGCATGGCAATCCCTACTTAGTCACATTGATATCTATTGATGGGCATCTCCATAGCCTGTTGATACGCCTAGTTGATGTGAGACTATCTTCTCCCTTTTTTGTCTTCTCCACAACCACCATTCTATTCCACCTATAAGTGCTATGTCCATGGCTCACGCTCATGTATTGCGTGAAGATTGAAAAAGTTAGAGAACACCAAAAGTATGAAACAATTGATTGGCTTGTCATCGGGGTTGTGCATGATTTAAATATTTTGTGTGGTGAAGATGGAGCATAGCCAGACTATATGATTTTGTAGGGATAACTTTCTTTGGCCATGTTATTTTGAGAAGACATAATTGCTTTGTTAGTATGCTTGAAGTATTATTATTTTTATGTCAATATTAAACTTTTGTCATGAATCTTTCGGATCTGAATATTCATGCCACAATTAAGAAGAGTTACATTAAAATTATGCCAAGTAGCACTCCGCATCAAAAATTCTATTTTTATCATTTACCTACTCGAGGACGAGCAGGAATTAAGCTTGGGGATGCTCGATACGTCTCCAACGTATCTATAACTTTTAATTGCTCCATGCTATATTATCTACTGTTTTGGACATTATTGGGTTTTATTATCCACTTTTATATTATTTTTGGGACTAACCTATTAACCGGAGACCCAACCTAGAATTGTTGTTTTTGCCTATTTTAGGGTTTCGAAGAAAAGGAATATCAAACGGAGTGCAAACAGAATGAAACCTTCGGGAATGTGATTTTCTCAACAAACAAGACCCGGGAGACTTGGACCCTACGTCAAGACACAAAAGAGGAGGCCACGAGGTAGGGGGCGCACCTACCCCCCCCCCCCCAGGTGCGCCCTCCACCCTCGTGGGCCCCCTGTTACTCCACCGACGTACTCCTTCCTCCTATATATACCTACGTACCCCCAAACGATCAGATACGGAGCCAAAAACCTAACTCCACCGCTACAACTTTCTGTATCCATGAGATCCCATCTTGGGGCCTGTTCTTGAGCTCTGCCGTAGGGGGTATCGATCACGGAGGGCTTCTACATCAACACCATAGCCCCTCCGATGAAGTGTGAGTAGTTTACCTCAAACCTACGGGTCCATAGTTATTAGCTAGATGGCTTCTTCTCTCTTTTTGGATCTCAATACAATGTTCGCCCCCTCTCTTGTTTAGAACTATTCGATGTAATCTTCTTTTTGCTGTGTGTTTGTTGAGACCGATGAATTGTGGGTTTATGATCAAGTCTATCTATGAACAATATTTGAATCTTCTCTGAATTCTTTTATGTATGATTGGTTATCTTTGCAAGTCTCTTCGAATTATTAGTTTGGTTTGGCCTACTAGATTGATCTTTCTTGCAATGGGAGAAGTGCTTAGCTTTGGGTTCAATCTTGCGGTGTCCTTTCCCAGTGACAGCAGGGGCAGCAAGGCACGTATTGTATTGTTGCCATCGAGGATAACAAGATGGGGTTTTCATCATATTGCATGAGTTTATCCCTCTACATCATGTCATGTTGCTTAAGGCATTACTCTGTTTTTAACTTAATACTCTAGATGCATGCTGGATAGCGGTCGATGAGTGGAGTAATAGTAGTAGATGCAGGCAGGAGTCGGTCTACTTGTCTCGGATGTGATGCCTATATACATGATCATGCCTAGATATTCTCATAATTATGCTCAATTCTCTCAATTGCTCAACAGTAATTTGTTCACCCACCGTAGAATACTTATGCTCTCGAGAGAAGCCACTAGTGAAACCTATGGCCCCCGGTTCTATCTTTATCATGTTAATCTCCTACTACTTAGTTATTTCCTTTGCTCTTTACTTTGCCTTTATTTTACTTTGCATCTTTATCACAAAAATACCAAAAATATTATCTTATCATATCTATCAGATCTCACTCTCGTAAGTGACCGTGTAGGGATTGACAACCCCTATTCACGTTGGTTGCGAGGATTTATTTTTTTTGTGCAGGTACGAGGGACTCGCGCGTAGCCTCCTACTGGATTGATACCTTGGTTCTCAAAAACTGAGGGAAATACTTACGATACTTTGCTACATCATCCCTTCCTCTTCGGGGAAAACCAACGCAGTGCTCAAGAGGTAGCACTCACCACATATGCGTTCTTCTCATACGTACCTTTTCTTCACCATTATATGCATCGATATGACTTAAATTTTGGCCAAGCTGGGTTGCCTGGCTCCTGTGCTTATGCCCGACGTTCCCGTTAGTTTGGCTAGGGCATAAAGGGAGCACCTCTGCGATTGTTACTGCCGGGTCATCCGGATGTGTACCTCAGACTGGGTGAAGCCGAAGGCTAGCATTCTTAAGGGGATATTCGGTCGGTGAATTAAAGACGTTTCCGCATTCACTCCATTGTGAAACCCCAGAAGTTACTTCCTCTATCATTTTTTCAATCACAGTTTGGACATGCACATTAAATGTGTGCACACCCAGGGAAAGGAACCCTTAATGGAACTATTCTCTCTGGAAGATGTTTCTTACATAATGTAATATAACATAACTAGCCGGATACACATTGTCTGTTCAAGCAACTATGACCCCTACGCCTAGTTCCCATGCATACCCCGGTATATTCTACCACTAGGGTATTTGGAAACACTCTGCACCTTCGGGTCCAGAGGGTGAAGCGAAAAGGTCAGCCATGACAATTGTTTTTATAATCCAGCTAGAATCACATATGTCAGGGAAAGTACATACTCACTACGACACAAAAATTCCCTCCTCTATGTCGTCCAGCAGCCGGTCTAATTTACAATCCTGCTGGGAATATCTGGCGGCTACTTCCACTTGTTCATATACTAAACTAAAGGGAATTTCTTCCCCATTTGACCCTAGCGGTCCGACCCCGGCCATGTGATACAAAACCAGCTTGGTATACCATGTGTTTTACCATGGCCCAGGCCTCTCGCGCACCCTCTCGGCAGGCCGATATCTTCCATAGTCGGATACGCTGCCACGCTCCCTTGAACAGCTCTACAAGCTTCTCCATACTCCATGGAGGGGAGACGGATGGCCATAAGGCCTTGGCTACGCTCCCAATTGCCTGCCGAGCTTGCTCGTGTAAACGCGACATCCCTTGCAGAAGATCACTTGATGATCCGGACACCTCCTCCTCGGGACGGCCCGTCAACATACCTGCAATCACAACTATATCAGCTAAACTGTACCCCCAAATTATTATAAGGTAAATTCGGCAACATACTGAATATGCCGCCTCGCAACTTTTTATTCTCCTTCACGGAGTCGGCTAGCTGGGCTCGCACATCTTTCAGTTCTTCGCCCAGTTTGGTGTTTGAATCTTGGAGTTTGTTTTTCTCCTCTCTAACTCGGGTTAGAACGCGCTCGCCTGCGGCATGTTGTCTCTTCGCCTCTTTTTCACTCGTTTGAGCGGCCTTCAGTTCCTCTCCCAGTTGGTCCGATGACCCTGTTATGAGACAAGCAGCAGTTGCAATACAGCTGGCATATAATTTTTTGTTTCTCGATGGACGGAAATATTACTAGAGGACGCCTTCTTGAACTTTTCCAGTTTGGTGGTAGCAGCAGTTAGCTATGTTCGGCACTGCTACAGCTCTTGGGCTAGCAGGCCGTTCTTCTCCGTAAGAACCTAATTATACAACATTACTTAAAACATTTGTCCCAAGTTCTTCAAGTCTCAAGGGCTACGGGCACATGGTTATCAAATTTTGAAAAGGTAAACTTACCTGCACATCTTCCAAATGTGGCTCGGTGGCTCGGTTAAGCCCATATCGAGCAGCTCGGATGTATGCATTAGTCGAGCTAAAGGCACCGAATGCCTCTTTTGAGAAGCGGGGATTTCGTAAAACGGCCCTCCGGCGCTGGTGATTCATGGCTCTCTCCACTTCCAAATTGGTGACGGACATATTTTTCGAACCCTCAGCAGAAGGACAGCCTGTTGCCGCACCCATATCGGGCCCCGTCTCTTTGGCTGGGAACGAACCCTGGTGATCAGGAGTACGACTTGTTGGGTCCCCGGACATAGTCCGTCGAGCCTTTTCCCTGATACAAAATAAATATATAAGTCACAACTGGACGGGACTGCTAAAAAGAGCATAGTTGCAAACCCATACCTCTTCAAGGAAGGCCCGACCGTATCTCTGTTTGCCTTCCTCTTCGAAGGCCTGCCCGACGCGGCAGCCGCTCTCTCTGGAGATGCCCCCGGGGCAGCACGATGCGCCAAACGCCACCCCTTCTGAGCACAGGATAATGCGGTGAGTGAGGAAGAATGAGAAAACCCTCTTGGACAAAGTGTCTCCTGATTACTTACGTGCAAAATAGGAAGGAGGCCGGGGTAATCGGCAATGATGGGTACATCTGTGCCGTCATAACTCGTCTGATAGAAAACTCCATATTTGAGCTCCACGAATATGTCCAGATCTTCCTCATATCCGGGGTCGAGATCCCGATTGTGATTCTCCGACTAAGGGGCAGGGTCATGGATCCCCTCGACAGCCTTTCCCCATTCCTGTCATGAATGAATAAAATATCACCCTTCAAAAATAATTCAGGGAGAGGGGTCGAATAGTGGAGTTAGAACTTACTCAGCTAGGAGAATTTTACATAGAAAACCCGTCTTGATTTTGGAGACGGGCGAACTCCTCCTGCTCCCCTTTATACAGTTCAGCCAGTATTTTGGCCAGAGTGGCGGGAGTCTTCGGGCCCTTCCGACCGTAGCGAGAGGCGTCGTCTTCCCCATTGAAATGCCACATGGGTAGCCCTCTATATTGGAGTGGTTGGACCCCCCGTGTTATGGAGACCGCCATTACCTCGACTATTGACAATCCGGACTGGGCGAGCATCTTGATCTTTCCCAGCAGTAGACTGATCTCTGTGCTATCCTCTTCCTCGAGGCTCCGAGGATGCCAACTATGGTGTTTCTTCAACGGAGCACTTGAAAATTCGGGGAGGCCCATCCGGACTGGGTCGGGAAGTGCGACGTCATCAATATAAAACCATTCAGAGGTCCACTCTTCAGAAGCTTTCTTCGGTGTGCCGGATAGGTATCCGGTCTCAGCAATGCGCCATATTTCGGCCCCGCCCACTTCAAATATTGATCCCTCGTCGTTGCGTGGGACAAGACAAAACAGCCTTCTCCACAGATCAAAATGGGCCTCACAACCCAGGAATGATTCGCATAAAGCGTCATAGCCCGCAATATGCAAGATGGAGGCTGGGGTAAAATTGTGTAGCTGGAGGCCATAATACTCCAGAAGCCCTCAAAGGAATGGGTGAATTGGAAATCCCACGCTCCTCGGCAGATAGGGGACGAAGCACACTCTTTCCCCATGGAAGGATTGGGGAAATCCTCCACCTGGGTTATGCCGTTGAAGGAAGCCAACCCTGCTCGAACAGGTACCAGACACGCAGGGGGAGAAATCCCTGCGTTTGCAACTTCGCTAATCGACTGTGGGACACGGAGCATCTCTCCCACTCACCTTTATCCGGGTTGGAACGGGAGGAGGAGCTGGGAATGTTGGCCATGTTGGAATGGTCTTTCCTACCAATATCTGAGGATTTTCTCCGTATGATGCTGAATGGATCTGAGACCCAATCTCCTTAAATAGACGCTATTTCTTGCATGGCTAGGGTGTTGTTTGCAAAAGAATACCCTAGCTGTCTGCATTCGCCCGATGTGTGGAAGCTGAATTCATCGATGCACAAAAGCCGAGGGGCGCGGCCTTGAATTAAAAAGCGAATACGTTACTGGAAAGTTGTCAGAGGAGGAACCCGCATTGCAATGCCGAAGACAATCTGTGCGCTGAACACATCGTCATTGAAGCCTGATTCCGGGGCTACTGAGGGAGTCCTGGACTAAGGGGTCCTCGGGCGTCCGTCCTGTTAGCCATGGGCCGGATTAATGGGTTGTGCAGATACGAAGACCGAATACTACACATGTGTCTGGATGGGACTCTCCTTGGTGTGGAAGGCAAGCTTGGTGACTAAATATGTAGATTCCTTTCTTTGTAATCGACATTGTGTAACCCTAGATCCTACCGGTGTCTATATAAACCGGAGGACTTAGTCCGGAGGATGGACATTATCATAGCCATACAAGCTAGACCTCTAGGGTTTAGCCATTACGATCTCGTGGTAGATCGACTCCTGTAATACTCATATTCATCAAGATCAATCAAGTGGGACGTAGGGTATTACCTCCATAGAGAGGGCCCGGACCTGGGTAAAACATTGTGTCCCCTGTCTCCTGTTACCATCGACCTTAGACACACAGTTCGGGACCCCCTAGCCAAGATCTGTCGGTTTTGACACCGACATAGGGCATCTAGGTCAGGCCTAAGACCCTACCCTAGGTACATGTCATTGTCATTAGCCCCCGAATGGATTGAGGACCGAGTGAAGAAGGGTTGAAGTTGGTTCCGATACGATTCAATGTCCTGGAGACATTTCATCAGGGGTCTGAAAGCATGCTGGTACTTTAAATATTCATCAGTCGCCTTGATTGATTCTTGCCTATGGAATTTCCGAGTGTATTATGCTGCATATCTTCGGGCGGATTGGATTTGAAAATCTTTGACGTGATCGACTGCTTAGCAGGATCCGGATCTCACAGGATTCAAAATTTCAGGGAAGCGCATGAGACGGAGCACAAGTAGATAGGGACTCCTCGATCTTGGCGCCACCTTTTTCGCCACGTATCGGATATGCAACTGTTACGGGATGCGTCAGTATTGCACGGGCCCACAGGTCAGCTACTCGGAAGCGTGGCCATAAGAGGTGCTATTGCCGAGGCATGGTAATGTGCGTCTCCATTCACCCCCTTTCTCTCTGCTTCTCCACCTCGTCTTCCCCAATGCTACACTCTGCTGCTCGTTCCTCTCGAGCTCCGCCGCCATGGAGAAGTACAAGACCGCGGCTCTAGAGCGCGTGAAGAAGGCAACGACGAAGGGAAAGAAGGCGGTGAAGGGATCGACGTCGCGGTCCGGCCTGCCTCTTGGTTGGATCCAGGAGGACTGGATCCGCTCCACCATCATGGAGGAAGATCTGGAAAACCTCGCCGCCGACTACCTGATTGCGCATGGATCCTATAGGTTGCCGGAGGGGGAGACCGAACTAAAGCCGTGCGCAGGTGAGTGCGTTCTCCTCACCACTCACATCGACCGAGGATTCTCTTTGCCTCCCAACCCATTCTTCCATGGTTTTTTGAACTTCTTCGGTGCCCAGATCCACCATTTTCCTCCAAACACCATCTCTTATCTTGCTGCATCCATTTCGATGTGTGAAAACTTCTTGAGGTGCCACCCATATTAGGGACTGTTTAAGCATATCTTCACTTATTGATCTCAGACGGTGAAGAAAGCCAATCCGACTGATGAGAAGACACATGTTATCCAGATGTGTGGGGGGTTAGGGATCCATAAGAGGGGTAGGATCACTTTTGCTCCCATGACCTTTCCCGAGTCAGTTAGGGTGTGGCAGTCGACTTGGTTCTACTACAAGGATATTCCGACTCATGGTTAGTCGACCATCCTCCCTCCTTTTTCTCTAGAGAGACTTTGCACCCCTCGTTCTTTGATTGTATCTACCGAGGAGAAGGGCAAGGTAGCTGTCTTGGTCGACGCGGTTGTTGCGCTGGTCCAGGGTGGAGTGACTAGCATGGAACTGCTGGAGGTGTTCCTCAGTCAACGCATCCAACCCCTCCAAGCCCGCGACCACCCAATGTGGATGTATTCAGGCCCAGAAGACACCGCTCGGGTCTACCTAGAGGAGGTCGCCGAGGAGACGGTGGCTCAGTGGTTGCGGAGCATCACTGGCAACAAGGACAACCCTCGCGGAGCTAGGAGAATCTTGCCATTGGACGTCAATAACGCCCCAGGAGAGGTCAGGCTCGATTTGCCGAATGTTTAAGTTTTTATCCTCCAATATGATTTTATCCTTGAATCCGACTAATGTCTGCGGCTTGTGACTTGCAGGTTTTCATGAAGATGTATTCCATGCTGAACGGAGTGCATCATCTTGGAGAAGGAGTAGAGAGCGATGGAGGGAGCGCTGATATCGAATATGCAGATGACAGTGAGTATGATAGTGAAGAATCTGACAACAGCGAGGAAGTCAACTCACCGCCCCGATCTGAATGATGCTCCAAGCAGTCACAAGACCCTGCGGGTGGCCATGGCAAGGCAGTTGTGTCGAGTGTGAAGATCCCTAAGAGCACTCTAACATCAACTATAGAGCCAATGGAGAAGGCCGCGAAGCAGGCCAATGTCACCCCGCCCAAGCCTCGGAAGGCCTTGCCCAGGATCAAGGTGACCGTGCCTATTGCTTCAGCGTAAGTGCCTCCTTCCCTTGTATTTCGTCGTTGTAGTGGGCTTCTTAATTTTGCTGACCGGGTGAAATTTAGGAACTCCAGGGCTGCTACTTCTGCAACGTCCATGGATGTTGACGAGGAGCGGGCTGACGCGGAGACCGCGGACATGGCCACCTCTAGAGCAGGTATGACATTACAGACATGTTTAGTTCATGTCGATTGCTTTGATGGTTGACTGGAATCTTATTGTCGAGTGATTTCACCGCCAAAGGACATTATCCAGCTTCCAGATGACGACGACGAGGATGAGCCCCAGAGGAGTGCAGAAAGGAGGGGCAGGGCTTTTAGCAACCGGGTGCCTTCCAACCGAATGTCTCACCTTCCCTCCGAGCAAGTTGTTCAAGAACTTGGTGACCTATCACGGGCTACTATTTCTTTTGTTGTTCCCCTGTCGGCTGATCAGCCCTCAGCGTCGACTGTCCAGACTTCTGGTCTGACTGCACAACCCTAGGCTCTGACTCCGCCGGCTGCGTCATCGACTCCATCGTTAACTCTGTTTGTTATGCATCACGTCCCGGAGGACCAGATAGGAGCTGCCAAGGAAGCCATGATCCAGGCGGGTCTGATGATGGACCGACTAAAGGTGGTGTATAACACTAGCAAGGCCGCTTACGACGCCAGCATTGCCCTCCAAACCAATGTCCGAGTAAGTATAAGTTGATTTCCGATCGTCTTTTCAGCTTGACCCTTGCTCTGTTAGGATATACTACCTGAAAAATGCTGCTTTATTATTCGTAAGATGTCCGTGGATGATTGTCTTGGAACCTTTCATGTGCATCTATCATGGGTATGTGCCTTGCACCTATACACCCAGTGTGTGTTTTCTTTTCTTGTGTAGTTCTCCCACTCGAGTCAGATAGGTCGTGTCGAGTGGGTTCTTGGTCCAGTGGGGGCACACGGAGTGCACCCACTGGGTGTAGTCCCCGAGACTGCCATCGAATATTTGATTCGACGGGGGCCTTTTAGAATATGTCTATTTGTAGCTGTCCACTCGGGCCGTGCAGGTCATGCCGAGTGGATAACTGATCCAGTGGGGGCATGCTGAGTGCACCCACTAGGTGTGGTCCCTGAGACTGCTGTCGACTATGGGCAGTCAGTTGTGGTCTGAGATTAAATGATTTTTTTCTTCTTCTTCCACTCAGGCTGGGCAGCCCACACCAAGTGGGAAATCGAACCAGTGGGGGCACGCTAAGTGCACCCACTACATGTAGTCCCCGAGACCGTCGTTGATTGTTTGATTCAGTGGTGGTCTTAGAACTTCTTTAACATCGGCAATCTGAACTTGCTCTTCTTCACTCGGAAGTAATGGAACTTTCTAGCGTCGACTGAACTATCTTTTTGTTGTTTGTAGAAATCTTGTGAACTTGGGATCCAGTATGCTGCCTTGGGGATGGAGAAGATCCAACTCAAGATTGACCTGGAGCTACCAAGAAGAACTTGAAGACTGCTCAGGATGATGTAGCAACCATGGGAGGTAATAACTCTCTGACTGCATATTATGATATTTCTTCTTTATCATCCTTTGAACCGAGTGAGTGACTCCACTCGAACATATGTGCATATTGAAAACCGTCAACTCCAGGCTCGACAGAGGAATGTTATTTCTTTAGACAAAATGAAGCGGGCATTGGAGCAGAAGGATACTGATCTTGCGGGGGCACAAAAGATGCCATGTGAGAAGACTGGACTAGCTGAGAGAATGCTAGCTTCAGTCGGAAAATTTGAGGAGGAGAATGCCAATCTGAAGACTGTTGTCGATGAGGCAAAGAAATAAGTTGCACAACTCAAGGAGGAGAAGGTGGCCTTGGCCGGCAAGGTGGATGAGCTCACTCAGAAGAGGGATGAGTTGGAGGTTTACTTGGGTAGCCTCGCGAAGATGTTCATCATGCTCGAAGGTACTTTTCCTCATTCGACTGAACCAAAAAACTTCTTCACAACGTTGATGATAATTCATTTCGTTCCTCCTCATGCAGTGTTCTCTTAGAATTTTGAGTAGGAAACCGGGTGAATCGAAACAGGATTGGACCCCATCAACTCTCCTGTCAAAGATGAAGCTACCACGAACGTGCTGCAACTAGAATCTCGCCTCACCAGTGTCTTGGACTATATTGCTTGACTGAAGATTGCACTGTCATAGATAGACAAGGAGCTATGGCCATAATATGTACTTCAAAATGACCTCGAGTCACTGATGACTCGGCTCAATGAAATTCCCGGCTGAGTGCAAGCATGGAAGAAGTCGGCTGCCCGCTATGGTGCCGACGTGGCTCTATCACTCGTCTGTGTTCATTGCAAGGACGCCAAGGAAGAAAAGCTGAAGGCTCTTCAAGTGGCTAACACCGAGAAGCTTCTATTTCAATCTTTCATGGAGACCTTCATCGATGCAGCCACTTGCATTGAGGACGACATTGACTTGGATACCTTCGTCGAGCCAGCGAGTCCTCCTCTCGCCGAGTGAAAAAACTTGATGATTTGAATTCATTTGCCTTGGAATGCCGAATGAATTTGTAACCGTTAAACTCCTTTGGGACTGACGCCCAAGTACTCTTTCTTGCGGTTCTAAACCTTGCCAGATTTATCCGAACTTGAATGTTTTATCGAAATGCTATTTTCTCGTTTTCCGTGTGCTTGAATTTCTTAGCTTAGGCGAATCTGGTTCGCGGATAAGCCTCTGGGTGGGAGGATTTCTTTCGACCCACAGAAGTTTTAAACTTAGGCGAGAATGGGGTAACAGCTAAGCCCCCGAGTGGAAGGGTTGCTCTCCACTCGGAGTATTTTTGAAACTTAGGCAATTTCGGGATCGCGGCTAAGTCCCACGAGTGGGAGGATCGCTCTCCACTCAGAGCAGTTTTTAACTTAGGCTAGTACGTGATCGTAGCTAAGCCCCCGAATGGGGGGATTGCACTCCACTTGGAGTAGCTTTTTGAAACTTAGGCGAGTACGGGATTGCAGCTAAGCCCCCGAGTGGGAGGATTTCTCTCCACTCGGAGTAGTTTTGAAGACTTAGGTGTAACGCCCCGAACACACCCGCCGGTGGTCGTTACTCCTGGCAGGATCTAGACTGGCCCCACAGATCAATACTAGTCTTTTCTGCGCACTTTGTCCTCACTCGTGCGCACGCAGGAGAAACTTCCCGTCGGTCACCCATCCTGACACTACTCCAAGCTGAGCATGCTTAACTTTGGAGTTTTTTCTGAATGTGCTCCCGGAAAAGAAGGAATTCCTTATTGATATGAGTAGTCTATCATCCCTAATAAGCCAGGCTCTCCACTCAGAGTAGTATTTTGAAAATTAGGCGAATCTGGTTCGCAGCTAAGCCCTCGAGTGGGAGGATTGCTCTCCACTCGGAGTAGTTTTTGAAAATTAGGCGAATCTGGTTCGCAGCTAAGCCCCCGAGTGGGAGGATTGCTCTCCACTCGGAGTAGTTTTTGAAAATTAGGCAAATCTGGTTCGCAGCTAAGCCCCTGAGTGGGAGGATTTCTCTCCACTCGGAGTAGTTTTTGAAACTTAGGCGAATCTAGTTCGCAGCTAAGGCCCCAAGTGGGAGGATTACTCTCCACTCAGATTAGTTTTTGAAACTTAGGCGAATCTAGTTTGCACCTAAGCCCCCAAGTGGGAGGATTTCTCTCCACTGAGAGTAGTTTTTGAAACTTAGGCGAATCTTGTTCGTAGCTAAGCCCCCGCGTGGGAGGATTTCTCTCCACTTAGAGTAGTTTCTGAAAACTTAGGCGAGCACGGGATCGCAGCTAAGCCCCCGAGTGGGAGGATTACTCTCCACTCGGAGTAGTTTTTCAAACTTAGGTGAATCTGGTTTGCAGCTAAGCCCCCGAATGGGAGGATTGCTCTTCACTCGGAGTAGTTTTGTAACTTAGGTGAAACAGGTTCGCGGCTAAGCCACCCACTGGGGGATTTGAACGTATGTTTATGCGAGAACAATCATTATGAGTCTACAGAAATCATGTCTTTGATAAACAATCTGAAAGTATTCTTATTACATCTCGACCATCCGAGTGTTTAATTATAAAAGCGACGGAGCAGTTTCGTCTTCCAAGAGCGCGACTCGTCATTCTTCTTCGCTACATTGTAAAGGTGATACGTCCTATTGTGGAGCACCTTGGTGATGACAAAGGGGCCTTCCCAAGCAGGGGCGAGCTTATGAGGTCGTTGCCGATCCACTCGGAGCACAAGGTCTCCTTCTTGAAATGCTCAACCTTCGATGTTTCTGGCGTGGAATTGACGAAGGTCTTGCAGATAAATGGTCGACCGGATCAAGGCCATCTCTAGCTCTTCCTCCAGAAGATCTACGGTGTCATATCGTGCTTGCTCTGCCTCAGCTTCTGAGAAAATTTCCACTCTGGGTGCATTGTGCAGCAAGTCACTTGGAAGCATGGCTTCAGCCCCATACACCATGAAGAAATGGGTTCAATCGGTCGATCGGTTGGGAGTTGTCCTAAATCCCCACAAACAGATGGCAACTCAGTCACCCAAGCTCCAGTTTCATGCTTAAGGTCACGCATCAATCAGGGTTTCAGCCCTTGGAGGATCAAACCATTTGCTCTTTCATCTTGCTCCTTCGACTACGGGTGCGCAACGGATGCATAGTCGACCCGAGTGCCTTGTGAAGCGCAGTATGCTTTGGACTCATCAGAGTCAAAGTTTGAGCCATTGTCTATGATGATGTTGTGCGGAACTCCATATCGGAACACCAACTCTTCGATGAAACTGATGGATGTGCTTGAGTCTAGGTTCTTGATAGGTTTTGCTTCAATCCACTTAGCGAACTTGTCGACTACCACGAGAAAATGAGTGA
This sequence comes from Triticum aestivum, assembly GCF_018294505.1. Taxonomy (NCBI): domain Eukaryota; kingdom Viridiplantae; phylum Streptophyta; class Magnoliopsida; order Poales; family Poaceae; genus Triticum; species Triticum aestivum. The sequence continues at coordinate 337,840,844 of NC_057809.1, forward strand.
AACCACTTCTGTCGGTTCTTAATGGCCCAACCATGTCCAAATCTCTTTAGGGCAGACGCATGCTTGTGGGACATGTTTGAGTAAAACTGACAACCTTCACAATTCTCGATGATCTCTTTTACCATTCATTGGCCCGTGGCCAGTATGCTTTGGCCAGGATGGTCCGAGAGGACGCATGGTGAACACAGGTCCCGGAGTGAATCTCATTCAAGATCAGTCGACCCTCTTCTGGAGAGATACATCACTGAGCCACACTAGTAACACTTTCTCTAAAAAGTTGTCCGCCTATAACTGTGAAGGCTTTCGACCTACAGACGATCTGATGTGCTTCAAGTTCATCTTCTGGGAGCTCCTGCCTGAGCAGATATGCAATATATGACACTGTCCAGTCGGGGGTGATTACCAAAATCTCCATTATTAGTTCGAAAACTACTGGCACCATGACTTCAGTCGGGTTGGTAGAACTTATTGGTTGTGGGGGCTCTTCTGTAAAAGGATCTTTTTGCACTGACGGGGTAAGGAGATGCTCCAAAAACACATTACTGGGAATAGGCTTCCGAGAAGAACCTATTTTAGCCAGATCATCAGCTTCTTGATTCTTGAGTCGGGGAATATGGTGGAGCTCCAACCCTTCAAACTTCTTTTCCAACTTCCTTACTGCATTGCAGTATCCTGTCATGGCAGGGCTCCTGACGTCCCACTCCTTCATCACATGATTAACCACCAAGTCTGAGTCGCCATATACCATCAAGCGACGGACGCCGAGTGAGATGGTCATACGCAACCCGTAGAGAAGTGCTTTGTACTCAGCTTCATTGTTGGAGAAATCAAAGTGAATCTGGAGGACATAACTGAGTTTGTCCCCTCTTGGGGACACCAGGACCACTCCGGTACCAGAACCATTTATCATCTTAGATCCACCAAAGAACATGGTCTAGTGTTCCGAGTGTACTTGAGTCGGCTGCTGCTACTCAATCCACTCGGCCAGGAAATCTGCAATTGCTTGCGACTTTATTGCATTCTTTGCATCAAACTTGATATCTAGAGGAATAAGTTCAATTGCCCACTTCGCCACTCGACCAGTTGCATCTTGATTGTTCAAAATTTCAAACAGTGGAGCATCGTTGACGAGTGAAATCGAGTGGTCTTGGAAGTAATGTGCAACTTTCTTCGCAGTCAAGTAAATTCCATAGACAAGCTTCTGGTAATGTGGATACCGTTGCTTGGACGGAGTCAAGACTTCAGAAATGTAATACACTGCGCATTGAAATTTATAGGCCTTGCCTTCTTCTTCTCGCTCGACTGTGAGCACTGTGCTGACAACCTGACCAATGGCTGCAATATATAACAATAGAGGCTCTTTGCTGACCGGAGTAGCAAGCACCGGCTGGGTGGAAAGTAGGTCTTTGAGCTCTACAAACGCTGCTTCAGCTTCAGGAGTCCACTCAAATGTACCAGACTTTTTCATTAGCCGGTAAAGAGGCAATGCCTTTTCATCGAGACGAGAAATGAATCAATTTAATGCAGCCAGACAACCTGTGAGCTTCTAAACATCATGCACATGCATAGGGTGTTTCATTCGGAGAATTGCCCCAATCTTTTCTGGGTTTGCATCAATCCCTCATTTCAAAACGAGAAAACCGAGTAACTTTCCTCCTGGGACTCCGAATGTGCACTTGACGGATTAAGCTTGATGTCATATCTTCTTAGATTGGCAAAGGTTTCAGCGAGGTCGGTCAGCAGGTCGCAACCCTTGCGTGACTTGACCATGATATCATCCATGTATGCTTCCACATTTTGACTGATATGAGTGAGTAGGCACTTCTAGATCATGCGCATGAACGCGGCGCTAGCATTCTTAAGACCAAAAGGCATGGTGAAATAGCAAAAACACCCGAATGGGGTGATGAAGGCCGTTTTTATTTCATCGGGTCCATACAGTAAGATCTGATGGTACCCGAATATGCATCCAAAAAAGACAAATGCTCACACCCCGCAGTCAAATCAATAATCTGATCGATGCGGGGGAGAGGAAAATGATCTTTCGGGAAGGCCCGATTGATATGCTTGAAATTCCTATTCAATAATTCATGCGATTAACCAGTTAACTTCCCGATTAATCCCTACTAGCAGGGTCAATGAGTAGCCGATAAACCGATAAATCATCTGATTAATTGATTAAATGGCTGATTAACTTGCTGATTAGCCTATTAATCCCCTACTCGCCAGCCAACCGAGAAGCTACCAGTTAACGATTTCCTCAGCAATGCTTGAAATCAATACACATACGAAGTGAATCATCTTTTCTTAGCGACCATGATGACGTTAGCGAGCCACTCGGAGGGTTATATCTCGTGGATCAACTCAACTGCCAGAAGCCGAGCCACCTCTTCACCAATCTCCTTCCTTTTCTCCACAGTGGGCGGACGGAGATGTTCTTTGACATGTTTTGCTTTTGGGTCGACACGCAAATAGTGCTCAGCCAGCCCCCTGGGTACACCTGGCATGTCTGATGCTTTCCATGCAAAGATGTCCTAGCTCTCACGGCGGAACTGGATGAGTGCGGTTTCCTATTTGATGTCGAGTGCCGTCGAGATGTGTGTCAGAGCAGCAGTGGAGTCTTCCGAGTGAACGCGGACTGGCTTTGTCTCACCGGCCGACTGAAATGCGGATTCTCAAGCAGGCTTCTTGGCTCGCAACAAATCACTTGGGTTGGCATTTTAGTTGTACTCCTCCAGTTCCACCACCGGCATTTGCTCATCCGCAATCGTGGAACCCTTCTGGAGGCACTCCTCCGCTCTCTGCCTATTTCCCATTACAGTGAACACCTTTGGGTCTGGGCATCTTCAACTTAATATACACATAACATGGATGGGCCATGAAACGAGCATATGCAGGCCTGCCCGAAATAGCGTGATAGGCACTGTGTAAGTCCACTACCTCAAATGTCAACTTCTCCTTGCGGAAATTCTTGGAATCACCGAAAACCACATCAAGAGCAATCTGCCCGAGTGACTTTGCTTTCTTTCTTGAAATGACTCCGTGGAACTGCGTGTTGCTCTCAGTGAGTTTGTATGTCGGAATGCCCATCCCTTGGAGGGTCTCAGCGTACAGAATGTTCAGACCACTGCCAACATCCATAAGAACCTTCGTCAATTGGGTGCCCCCAATGACTGGGCTGACCACCAATGCTTGCCGCCCAGGGGTAGCAACGTGTGCTGGGTGATCTGACTGGTCGAATGTAATGGGAGTTTTCGACAACTTCAGGTACGTCATAGTTGCCCGAGTAACCATGTTCACTTCTATGTTAATGACTTTCAGTCGACTTTTGCTCTTGGCTTCAGCAAAAATCACCAAGGTGGCATTGACCTTCGGGTAACCATCATCTTTTTTCTCCTCTTCATCCTTATCAGAGACCTTCTCATTGGGCTGACCCTCTCGGAACTGCTGAATCAGGAGTCTGCACTGTCGAGTGGTATGTTTGGGCAAAATAAATTACCCCCTTCGTCCTTCTTCATGTGAATATGCCACGGCAAATCCAGGACATCCTGGCCTGATTGATCTTTCACCTTTTTGGGCACCCACGGCCCTTTGGGCTTTCCTTTAAACTTTCCTTGCGCATTCAGAACTGCGACCTCAACAGGACATACAACCTCAGCATTACGCTTTTGCTTCCGACTGGGATTTCCACCTCCGGTGTCCTGGTCGACTGGTTTCCCTTTGCCATTGCAGAGTCGGTCTTCCTCTTCGCCATTTGCATATTGAGTGGCTATTTCCATCATTCGGCTCAGAGGCATGTCTCTAGAACGACCAAATTTCAGGATAAGCAATCTGTATCTGACGTCCTCTTTGAAGGCACAAACTGCTTGGCGTTCTAACACATTCTCCACTACATGGTGAAGGGTGGTCCATCTTTGGATGAAATCTCTCAAAGTTTCACTCGGTTTCTGGACACAATGTTGCAATTCAGTCAGCCCAGTGGGTCGCTTGCAGGTGCCTTCGAACGTCTTGATAAACACTCGGGCTAAATCTTCCCAACAGAAAATGCCTCCAGGAGCTAACTGATTCAGCCAAGCTCTGGCTGAACCTTCAAGCATCAAGGGGAGGTGCTTCATGGCCTCCACCAATCTGCACTACCACTCGATAATCTTCCAGCCACATGTCTGGTTTCGACTCACCAGTGAACTTGCTCACACCAGCAGCCAATCTGAAGTTGGGCGGGATCTTAGCGACTCGGATGGCTCTGCTGAAACATTCAGGTCCAGAAACAAATGCTCTGCTTCCAGTCGAACGATCTCTGTCTTATCCTTGTCTGTTTGCTCTGCCTCTGTCAACCAAGCACTGTACAAGGACTGGCCTCGCATAAAATCCAGGCTCTCTTGGGACGACTTGAATTCTCCGCTCATCACCATACGAGTGCCTATCATCATACCGCCAGGGCGTGTACGACGCACCCCTCAGATGTGGTGTAAGCACTCGACGGCGGTCATCACAGTGGTACCTAATGCGGCTTGAAGCTACGTCGGTATTTCCCCAAAGAGGAAGGGACGATGCAACACAGCGACGGTAGGTATTTCCCTCAGTGATGACACCAAGGTTATCGAACCAGTAGGAGAACCAAGCAACAAACTTAAACGGCACCTACACACAAATAACAAATACTCGCAACCTGACGTATTAAAGGGGTTGTCAATCCATTTCGGGTAACGGCGCCAGAAATTGGCAAACGGGTGTGAATAAATTGTAGTAGATTGATAGATCGAACGCCAAATAAAATAAATGAGAATAAATTGCAGCAAACTATTTTAGTATTTTTGGGTTTAATAGATCTGAAAATAAAAGGAAAATAAAATAGATCACAAAGGCAAATAATATGAGAAAGAGACCCGGGGTCGTAGGTTTCACTAGTGGCTTCTCTCAAGAAAAATAGCAAATGGTGGGAAAACGAATTATTGTTGGGCAATTGATAGAACTTCAAATAATCATGACGATATCCAGGCAATGATCATTATATAGGCATCACATCCAAGATTAGTAGACCGACTCCTGCATACATCTACTACTATTACTCCACACATCGACTGCTATCCAGCATGCATCTAGTGTATTAAGTTCATGGAGAAATAGAGTAATGCAATAAGAAAAATGACATGATGTAGACACGATCTATTTATGTAGAAATAGACCCCATCATTTTATCCTTAGTAGCAATGATACATACGTGTCGGTTTCCCTTCTATCACTAGGATCGAGAACCGTAAGATCGAACCCACTACAAAGCACCTCTTCCCATAGCAAGATTAATAGATCAAGTTGGCCAAATAAAACCCAAATATCGGAGAAGAAATACGAGGCTATAAGCAATCATGCATATAAGAGATCAAAGAAACTCAAGTAACTTTCATGTACAAAAAGAGATAGATCTGATCATAAACTCAAAGTTCATCGGATCCCAACAAACACACAGCAAAAGAGTTACATCATATGGATCTCCAAGAGACCACTGTATTGAGAATCAAGCGAGAGAGAGGAAGCCATCTAGCTACTAAGTATGGACCGGATGGTCTACAAAAAAGTACTCATGTCACATCCCTAGCTTCAGGATTTGCTCTAGGTTAACTTCATGTGTGATTCATGTCTATATTTTTGAAACTTGAATTGAGGAATATTGGAAGCCTCAAAACCCTAAATAAAAGAGGGGCAAAAACCCTAGAAATCTCATTCATTGCTCCAAAAGGCTCTTCTTAAATGTTTGATAATTTTTGGTAAGGGTTCTGGTCCCAACCAAAATATTGAACGTTTTTAAGGATTTATTTTTGGGACTTTGAATTTAAATCTTTAGCTATTTGAATTTGAGTTATATTCATATAATTAGAATATAATTTCAAATACCCCTGAAATATTTTATGAGCTTTTTGGAAAAAGTCCATCTAGCAACATAAATTATTCAGAGGATATTTGGCACTGTTTTGAATTTGTTTAAATTTGAAAACAGTGGCAAAAGAATTAAATAAAAATAAAACAGAACAGTAAATGAGAAAAAAGAGAGAGAGAAGCCCACTTACCTGGCCTTACCCGCGCAGCCACCAGAGCCGGCCCAGCTCCCCCCCCCCTGGCCGGCCCAGCCCGCCACCGCTACTCCCCTGTCGTCTTCCTCCTCGCCAGAAGGACGCGGACACCGCGACGCCGCCGTGCGCGCCACCTCCACCCCGCTCTGGCCACCTCCTGCTTCCTCCCCGAGCCCTCTGGTGACGCCACGCACTTCCCCTCGCCCCCTGCACCTCCCTTCTCTTCCCCTGAACCCCGTTCCCTCCTCTGCTTTCCTCCCTGCACGCGCCGAGCGGAGCCCGTCGCCACCGACGCCGTTCGCCGCGGCCACCATCCCCCTCTCACCTCCCCGACGCTTCCCAGAGCTCCGCAGTGCCTCCCTCGACCTCCTCGACGTCTCACGCGACCAGAAGGGCCCCGAGCAGCCGCCATCGACATCATCCCCAAGCTTCGGCCCCGGCGCCGTTCTCCGTCGAATTCGGCCACTCCGGCGCGCCCCCGAGCCCACTGACCCTCCCTACAGCTCCGCGGTGAGCCTCTGTGCAGACCCCCTCTCTCTCCCCTCGTGTTTGCGAGCCCTAGGCCATAGTTCCGTCGAGACCGAGACCTCACCGGCGCCGGACTTGTCGCCGTCGTCGTTTTGGTTCACCTCCGTTCAAACCGAGCACGCAGGCGTACTCAGAGCACTCCCAGGAGTCCGTAGCACGCCCCAGCCCCTCCTGCCGTGCTCCCTAACGCCGACTCCGAGCTCACCCGAGCTCCGGCCGCCGCCTCGCTCGCCGTCGGCACCGATTCCGGCCGCCCCGAGTGCAACTGACTCCACCAGGAGCTTCGGCTCGTCCCCAGCTCCTCCTAGATGCCCTCCGCGGCCCATTTGGTCGCCGGAGTGGCCAAAACCACTCTCGCCGCCGCGCTAATGGTCGCCGCCGGCGAAACTCCGGCAGGAGCCGACGTGGCCAGTCATTAGGGCCTAACTACCCCCGCTAACCAACCCCCTAGGCCACTGACAGTGGGCCCCAGGGCTTAGTCAGAGCTAACCAGCCCGGGTCAACGCGGGATTAGTCCCTGTGTCACTGACCAGTGGACCCCACTGGTCAGGTTTGACCCGGGGCAGCCCTGTTGACTTGCTGACGCAAGCATGACGCAGTGCTGATGTCATAATTAATTTTCTGGAATTGTTTTAATTCTAAATAATCAGAAAATTCCAGAAAATGTCTAAAACTTCTAAAAATCATAGAAAATTAACCGTAACTCCAAATTAAATAATTTATATATGAAAAATTATCAGAAAAATTCAAGGAATCCATCTGTACCATTTTCATGCATGTTAGAACAACTTATAGGTGCTGTTTAGCACAAATCAATTAAATGGCATTTAAATAATCACATATGGAGTTTGAATTTGAATCTTGTATTCAAACCAACTTCATTTAATCTGGTTTTAGGTGCATTAGCCCAAAACACATTCATATTGCCATGTCATAGCATGCATCATATTGTGCATTGCATTGATCGTGTCTTTTCTGTATTTGCCGGTATTTGTCCCCTCTCGATAGACGTGTACCGATGATGTGATCGTTGACACTGATGAAGACTCAATGTTATCTTCAGAAGTGCCAGGCAAGCAAAACCCCCTTGTTCATTCCGATACAATCCTACTCTCTCGCTCCTGCTCTCTTTAATGCATTAGGACAACACCGATTCATCTGTTACTTGCTGCGGTAGCTGAACCCCTTCATCCTCTGCATGACCTGTCATTGCCACAGTAAATAGATGAAACCCACTAGCATGAGTAGGAGTTGTTTGAGCCCTGTTGTGCCTACTCATTCATGTTTGTTTGTCATGCCTGCTACTGCTTAGAGTTGAGTCGGGTCTGATTCATCGGGGATGAATCAGAGGCGTGTGAACATGTCCTACTGTGTGTGAGCTAAGTGTGTGAACACGATTTGGTAAAGGTAGCGGTGAGAGGCCATGTAGGAGTACATGGTGGGTTGTCTCATTGTAGCCGTCCTCAGGAACTGAGTTCTGTGTTTGTGATCCATGATTCAGCTACTACCATACATTGGGCCCTGAAATATGACCCCGCTCGACTTCTTATTCACCCTTGTCCTCTGTCCAGGAGTTGCAAGTAGTTTCTGGTGTTTGTAGTATGCTGGAGGCCGTGGACAGCGCTGACCGTAGGGGTGGGCTGTGATGCGGTAGGCACGTGGCCGGGTAAACCGGGCGCCCGTTTGGTGTCACGGAACCCTGTTCACATCGTTTGGGGCTGTGAGCGAAACTCCGGCCGGATCTCCTCATGGATGGAACCCGAATAGGCGATAAACCTGGACTAGAGACTTGAGTGTTTAGGTAGGTCGTGGTCTACACCCACGTCGGCTTTCGCTTGAAGTCTGCCGAGCACATGTCGTGTGCAGACGCTAAGTGGTGGAAACATGTATGAAGAAGTACACCCCTGCAGGGTTAATATCATCTATTCGAATAGCCGTGTCCGCGGAAAAGGACTTCTGGGTTGCTTATATCAGTTCATAGACAAGTGAAAGTGGATACTCTAAAATACGCAAGATAAGCGTGAGTGCTATGGATGGCGTTCTCGTAGGGAGACGGGAGCGATTCCATAGTGGTGTATTGATATGGTGAATATGTGGACTCGTGTGCGCCACCTCAAAAGAGTTACTTGCAGTCGTAGTTCAGGATAGCCACCGAGTCAAAGCTGGCTTGCTGCAGTTAAACCCCACCATCCCCTTTGTTGATAATGAAGCATATGTAGTTAGTTCTGATGTAAGTCTTGCTGGGTACATTTGTACTCACGTTTGCCTATTTTATGTTTTGCAGAGAGACTTCGGTCTCACTAGTAGTTTCGCGTGGACTTCGACGTTTAGCTTGATACCTCAGCTACGATCTTGTGCCCTCGGCAGGATCTGATAGATAGTCAGGCTTCTCAGCCTTTTTCATTTATAGATGTCTGTACCCAGACATGATAGCTTCCGCTTGTGCTTTGACTTGTATGCTCTGAGTGTTGGGTCGTGAGACCCATGTTTGTAATATCTCGCTCCTCGGAGCCTATTGAATAAACTACTTGAGTCATAGAGTCATGTTGTGATGCCATGTTGTATTTGCACATATCGAGCATATTGTGTGTATGTTATTGAAATGCTTGGTATGTGTGGGATCTGACTATCTAGTTGTTTATCTTTAGTAGCCTCTCTTACCGGGAAATGTCTCCTAGTGTTACCGCTGAGCCATGGTAGCTTGCTACTGCTCTGGAACACTTAGGCTGGCCGGCATGTGTCCTTCTTCGTTCCTGTGTCTGTCCCTTCGGGGAAATGTCACGCTTTGAGTACCGGAGTCCTGTTAGCCCGCTACAGCCCGGTTTACCGGAGTCCTGCTAGCCCAGTGCTACAGCCCGGACCCACTTGCTGATGACCGACACGTTCGAAGCTGGGTCATGAATGCCTGTCCCTGTAAGTCTGTGCCACTTTGGGTTTACGACTAGCCATGTCAGCCCGGGCTCCTTATCATATGGATGCTAGCGACACTATCATATACGTGAGCCAAAAGGCGCAAACGGTCCCGGGCAAAGGTAAGGCGACACCCGTGGGGATACCGTGCGTGAGGCCGCAAAGTGATATGAGGTGTTACCGGCTAGATCGATGTGACATCGAGTCGGGGTCCTGACAGCGTTGGTATCAGAGCTTGACTGCCTGTAGGATTACCAAGCCAAACTGGTCGAAGTTGAGTCTAGAAATTCTTTAGTTATATAAGGGAATTGATTGTGGGATGGAACGTAAGGCTCTTTTTACTCCTTATACCTCATGACCTTCTGATCTGAGTCATCATCTTTTCTTCTACGGGGATTAAGAACTAGGCTTTCTCTTCTTTCTATCAGGATCACGTGTTACTAATCCGAAGACTTATAAGATTGTTGGATTTAAGCTTGAGTTCAGTTCCTACTACTTCTGTATGTTAATTATTGATCTCGAGACCTTGATATTGTGCTTCTGAGTGGTTATGCCGCCATTTTTGTGAATGTCTCAAATCTTTTCTGAGCATTTACAGCCGTTATGCTGTCCGAGTCATCCCAGGTTTCTAAGTAGTCTGATGCAATTGCAAATCCTTTCTTCCTGTTTCAATGTTCCCATGGGCCAGATTAACCACACTAATCAGTGAGTTGAGGTACTCCGTTACCTTGACATATATGTTGGAGATACTATTATGGCCCTAGGTGTTTAGGGAGTCACCTAGTAATCTAGCAATGTTTTGTGATCCCCAGTGTGATGATTCTGGCTTTTATTCTCGAAAGCATCCCGTGATGCCACTTAGTAGTAGGTATTCTATTCCTTGGGCTTTGAACCCGAGATTCACTCTACTTACTTCATGTTGATAGTGTTTGCTAGTTCCTTCAGGATATTAGTAACTTTGCGATAGTCCTCGAGGTCCGTGGTATTTCCTTCTTCCAAATACTATGAACCGCTTATGGCAGATGTTTATTGGATCAAAAGATCACAATTAGAGTACTCTTGAGGAGTTCTCCATTCATAAATCGTGACTCTGCCAGTTCTACCTTTCTGCATGGGTTATCCGGAAGAAATATGTTGAACTTGGTTCGACATACTAATCTATGCATCCACAACTCAGAAAATTATATGTTCCTTTGAGTTGTTCTCTTTAGTTGCATTCTGACCCTCGTCTATCAATCGATAGTCAAGAGTATGCATGCATTCGTTTATCGATGCCTATTACCCTTGTGGTACGTCAAGCCATTCTGTCCTGAATGACTTGGAGAAACAAACTCCAGTACCTCATCCATATCTAGGATTGGGTCAAAGTAGTTGTGCTCCGCAGATCAAATTGCTAATCCAGCTTTTGTTCTGTTCTACCTTGGAGTATTACCTTATTTTATATCGAGATTGTTATAGGAATTGCACACCATCCTATGAACTCTTGGTACAGTGATACTTCTTGCCATCATTAGTCATTCCTCGGTCTTCGTGTTGATGCAACCGGAATACCGACAAGTGAATCATGATGTGTGAACTCAATACTCCTAGCAACCCCATTGCTTGGTAGTTAATGGACAAAAATCTTATTCCTAGTATGTTGGTTTTTGAATCATCATTCTAAAGTTGATCATGCTACCTAGTCCATTCTCCTGGTTCACTCCTCGATCGATGAGTTAGGATTATTTCAAATTCTTACTCTATTGATCATATCGTCTTGCCCTGAAAAGCAAGATTGTTCTCGAGCTTAGTAACATACCGGTGGCTCGTGATTCTCTGAATATCTTCTCAGAAGTATTACCAGGTTGTCACCTGACCGCTATGTTGAGCTCGTGATCAAGTTGGTTTTTGTGAACCATCCTTCTCCAAGAATCTGTGTTGGATATCCCTGAGCTAGTTGGTTAAGTTAGACAACGACTTGGAGAGTTGGAAGGTAAAAGCTTGCCTGACTTAGTTCGTTCCAAAGGGATATTCTTGTGTAGTGTGTGTTGAAGAAAGATGATATCTTCATCGGTTGGTCCCTGTGATCAGTTGCTGGACCTATTGCCTTATCAATCCTTTGATTTGAGTGTGGGCTATCGTCAAATCAAATCAATACCAATGATGCTCGTAATGTTGTCTTGTTCGTGGTTGATCCCTCGAGCATACACCATTACATCTTTGGCCTGACCAATGCTATCACTTGTTCACTTAACTATGGAATTCCTTTTAAAAGGAAACCCAGATGAATTGTTGTTGAGCCCATTGACAACATCCTTATCTCCTCCATAATTTTGTTGGACATTAAGCTAGTGTTGGAAACTTTTGAAAGCATTTTCTTCATGCTAGCTCATGAAGTATTTGTTGATGAAAGGAGTGACTTCCTTTTATACACGTGCATTTGGTGAAAGATGCCGCCGTGAATTTGAGAAAGCTAGTTTTGTTTCCTTGGAATCATCCCAAATCAGTCATGCACACGTGCGAAGTATTCTGTGGTCTGGAGACTTGCAACCTTCATTCCATATGTGTCCCGAGCACACCAAGCCACTGATTGATTTGTTCAAGGAGAAGAAGTTCCTTCATAAGAGCTAATCATATGACTTATGCAAGGACTTCGTTATCCATGGTGATGGTTCCCAACCAGAACTCGGTAGTGTTTTATTGTAAGACTACCACGTGGTCATGCTTGTCCGGGACAACGTGTTCACATGTTTGTAGCAGAACCAGCTCATGTTTTGGAGCTTGCTATCGTAGTTCATTTCCCGAGAATCTCGCAACGTCATCTCGTCGAATTGTGTTGCAAACTTTCATTTTTCTTCCTAGACTCGATGAGTCTGGAATATCCTGAGACCAACCAGATCTGAATCTCAGGCAGATATGATGGTTGAAACATTTCCCAAGAACTATAATATCGGTCCCTCGAAAACCGGTAAAGTGGATGTCATGGCCAACACACCCAGCCGGAAGACCTGTTATTATAACATCTTGATTGAGGAAGTTGGCCACCTCTCCATAAGGACTTCGTAGGATTTACTTCCTAGTTGCGCCTTATGATTATTGTGTTCCCGAAGTCCGACCTTTTACTTGATGTTTTAGATATCAAACCATATCTATGAATGGGTTATACTAGCACATCAAGGAGAACATTAGAAGCGGAGTGCTAAATGTCTCTCGATCGATCATCCAGATTTTATTTGCTTGGCCTCGCTAAGGTGAAATCTGAGAAAGTGTTATCCTCCTTCGCATCTGCATCGTCCATCGCTATTCATCATGGTAGTATGTTGTGTTGTCAGCACCCTTGACGCGGTTGTTGATAAAACCTTGATGAATATGGAAATGCTCAAGTTCTTGAGAGCACGCACAAGCGCTACGTGTTATCAACGGCACTAACCGAGATTGCTCTCAGTTTCCTCGGCAATGCTATGATCTTTTCAACCGGTGAATTCACTCTCTATTGTTGGGTTCTTCCCCAGTTACCAGAATCGTTCCCAGCATTTGCATTTTGTTCCCAGCTTGCACCACCAATGTCCCTTCCATTTCCGGTGATAAGTAAATTCATCCATTACGTTGTCTTCAACAAGGTAATCCACATCATCCAAGTCTGAGTATGCCATTCTACTGACCCCCCTCCAAACGATCGTTCGAGAATTGCCTTAGGCTGATATGGGGAGTCTCAATGATCTCTATATCAAAGGTAAATCTTTTTGCCACTTAAGGGGATATTTCTACGAGTCACCGTCCCTAAGGTGCCTCGCTGTGGTATCATGGCAACTCAACTCTTCGCTACGTTGGCAATCGTTTACCACCTTCTTAAGCGTGGAATCGTTGTCCACCTAGTGAACCTTCGTCATCTGTTCCACTCCATTTCTTCAAATCTGTGCTTCGTCTCCCAGCTCAAGAGATGTTTCTATGTCTCATTCCGTGAGTTGTTCGATCTTCAAGAAGATCGACCCTTCTAGAGTCTCCTTTTTCCCTCCATGTCATGTTGGCAGGATTTCTCAGAACAAGACATCAAGACAATGATGGTAAATGAATCAACGTTCAACTGAAGTGCACCCTGGATCGTGAAGATTGTACTAGTTTGCGTTCCCTTTCACCTTACCCTACGCTTGAATCTCGAGACGAGATTCTTGTTTAGTGGGGGTGAGTTGTCACATCCCTAGCTTCAGGATTTGCTCTAGGTTAACTTCATGTGTGATTCATGTCTATATTTTTGAAACTTGAATTGAGGAATATTGGAAGCCTCAAAACCCTAAATAAAAGAGGGGCAAAAACCCTAGAAATCTCATTCATTGCTCCAAAAGGCTCTTCTTAAATGTTTGATAATTTTTGGTAAGGGTTCTGGTCCCAACCAAAATATTGAACATTTTTAAGGATTTATTTTTGGGACTTTGAATTTAAATCTTTAGCTATTTGAATTTGAGTTATATTCATATAATTAGAATATAATTTCAAATACCCCTGAAATATTTTATGAGCTTTTTGGAAAAAGTCCATCTAGCAACATAAATTATTCAGAGGATATTTGGCACTGTTTTGAATTTGTTTAAATTTGAAAACAGTGGCAAAAGAATTAAATAAAAATAAAACAGAACAGTAAATGAGAAAAAAGAGAGAGAGAAGCCCACTTACCTGGCCTTACCCGCGCAGCCACCAGAGCCGGCCCAGCTCCCCCCCCCCTGGCCGGCCCAGCCCGCCACCGCTACTCCCCTGTCGTCTTCCTCCTCGCCAGAAGGACGCGGACACCGCGACGCCGCCGTGCGCGCCACCTCCACCCCGCTCTGGCCACCTCCTGCTTCCTCCCCGAGCCCTCTGGTGACGCCACACACTTCCCCTCGCCCCCTGCACCTCCCTTCTCTTCCCCTGAACCCCGTTCCCTCCTCTGCTTTCCTCCCTGCACGCGCCGAGCGGAGCCCGTCGCCACCGACGCCGTTCGCCGCGGCCACCATCCCCCTCTCACCTCCCCGACGCTTCCCAGAGCTCCGCAGTGCCTCCCTCGACCTCCTCGACGTCTCACGCGACCAGAAGGGCCCCGAGCAGCCGCCATCGACATCATCCCCAAGCTTCGGCCCCGGCGCCGTTCTCCGTCGAATTCGGCCACTCCGGCGCGCCCCCGAGCCCACTGACCCTCCCTACAGCTCCGCGGTGAGCCTCTGTGCAGACCCCCTCTCTCTCCCCTCGTGTTTGCGAGCCCTAGGCCATAGTTCTGTCGAGACCGAGACCTCACCGGCGCCGGACTTGTCGCCGTCATCGTTTTGGTTCACCTCCGTTCAAACCGAGCACGGAGGCGTACTCAGAGCACTCCCAGGAGTCCGTAGCACGCCCCAGCCCCTCCTGCCGTGCTCCCTAACGCCGACTCCGAGCTCACCCGAGCTCCGGCCGCCGCCTCGCTCGCCGTCGGCACCGATTCCGGCCGCCCCGAGTGCAACTGACTCCACCAGGAGCTTCGGCTCGTCCCCAGCTCCTCCTAGATGCCCTCCGCGGCCCATTTGGTCGCCGGAGTGGCCAAAACCACTCTCGCCGCCGCGCTAATGGTCGCCGCCGGCGAAACTCCGGCAGGAGCCGACGTGGCCAGTCATTAGGGCCTAACTACCCCCGCTAACCAACCCCCTAGGCCACTGACAGTGGGCCCCAGGGCTTAGTCAGAGCTAACCAGCCCGGGTCAACGCGGGATTAGTCCCTGTGTCACTGACCAGTGGACCCCACTGGTCAGGTTTGACCCGGGGCAGCCCTGTTGACTTGCTGACACAAGCATGACGCAGTGCTGATGTCATAATTAATTTTCTGGAATTGTTTTAATTCTAAATAATCAGAAAATTCCAGAAAATGTCTAAAACTTCTAAAAATCATAGAAAATTAACCGTAACTCCAAATTAAATAATTTATATATGAAAAATTATCAGAAAAATTCAAGGAATCCATCTGTACCATTTTCATGCATGTTAGAGCAACTTATAGGTGCTGTTTAGCACAAATCAATTAAATGGCATTTAAATAATCACATATGGAGTTTGAATTTGAATCTTGTATTCAAACCAACTTCATTTAATCTGGTTTTAGGTGCATTAGCCCAAAACACATTCATATTGCCATGTCATAGCATGCATCATATTGTGCATTGCATTGATCGTGTCTTTTCTGTATTTGCCGGTATTTGTCCCCTCTCGATAGACGTGTACCGATGATGTGATCGTTGACACTGATGAAGACTCAATGTTATCTTCAGAAGTGCCAGGCAAGCAAAACCCCCTTGTTCATTCCGATACAATCCTACTCTCTCGCTCCTGCTCTCTTTAATGCATTAGGACAACACCGATTCATCTGTTACTTGCTGAACCCCTTCATCCTCTGCATGACCTGTCATTGCCACAGTAAATAGATGAAACCCACTAGCATGAGTAGGAGTTGTTTGAGCCCTGTTGTGCCTACTCATTCATGTTTGTTTGTCATGCCTGCTACTGCTTAGAGTTGAGTCGGGTCTGATTCATCGGGGATGAATCAGAGGCGTGTGAACATGTCCTACTGTGTGTGAGCTAAGTGTGTGAACACGATTTGGTAAAGGTAGCGGTGAGAGGCCATGTAGGAGTACATGGTGGGTTGTCTCATTGTAGCCGTCCTCAGGAACTGAGTTCTGTGTTTGTGATCCATGATTCAGCTACTACCATACATTGGGCCCTGAAATATGACCCCGCTCGACTTCTTATTCACCCTTGTCCTCTGTCCAGGAGTTGCAAGTAGTTTCTGGTGTTTGTAGTATGCTGGAGGCCGTGGACAGCGCTGGCCGTAGGGGTGGGCTGTGATGCGGTAGGCACGTGGCCGGGTAAACCGGGCGCCCGTTTGGTGTCACGGAACCCTGTTCACATCGTTTGGGGCTGTGAGCGAAACTCCGGCCGGATCTCCTCATGGATGGAACCCGAATAGGCGATAAACCTGGACTAGAGACTTGAGTGTTTAGGTAGGTCGTGGTCTACACCCACGTCGGCTTTCGCTTGAAGTCTGCCGAGCACATGTCGTGTGCAGACGCTAAGTGGTGGAAACATGTATGAAGAAGTACACCCCTGCAGGGTTATCATCATCTATTCGAATAGCCGTGTCCGCGGAAAAGGACTTCTGGGTTGCTTATATCAGTTCATAGACAAGTGAAAGTGGATACTCTAAAATACGCAAGATAAGCGTGAGTGCTATGGACGGTGTTCTCGTAGGGAGACGGGAGCGGATCCATAGTGGTGTATTGATATGGTGAATATGTGGACTCGTGTGCGCCACCTCAAAAAGTTACTCGCAGTCGTAGTTCAGGATAGCCACCGAGTCAAAGCTGGCTTGCTGCAGTCAAACTCCACCATCCCCTTTGTTGATAATGATGCATGTGTAGATAGATCTGATGTAAGTCTTGCTGGGTACATTTGTACTCACGTTTGCCTATTTTATGTTTTGCAGAGAGACTTCAGTCTCACTAGTAGTTCCGCTTGGACTTCGACGTTTAGCTTGATACCTCAGCTACGATCTTGTGCCCTCGGCAGGATCTGATAGATAGTCAGGCTTTTCAGCCTTTTTCATTTATAGACGTATGTACTCAGACATGATAGCTTCCGCTTGTGCTTTGACTTGTATGCTCTGAGTGTTGGGTCATGAGACCCATGTTTGTAATATCTCGCTCCTCGGAGCCTAATGAATAAAGTACTTGTGTCGTAGAGTCATGTTGTGATGCTTCGTTGTATTGCACATATCGAGCATATTGTGTGTATGATTGAAATGCTTGGTATGTGTGGGATCTGACTATCTAGTTGTTTATCTTTAGTAGCCTCTCTTACCGGGAAATGTCTCCTAGTGTTACCGCTGAGCCATGGTAGCTTGCTACTGCTCTGGAACACTTAGGCTGGCCGGCATGTGTCCTTCTTCGTTCCTGTGTCTGTCCCTTCGGGGAAATGTCACGCTTTGAGTACCGGAGTCCTGTTAGCCCGCTACAGCCCGGTTTACCGGAGTCCTGCTAGCCCAGTGCTACAGCCCGGACCCACTTGCTGATGACCGACACGTTCGAAGCTGGGTCATGGATGCCTGTCCCTGTAAGTCTGTGCCACTTTGGGTTTACGACTAGTCATGTCAGCCCGGGCTCCTTATCATATGGATGCTAGCGACACTATCATATACGTGAGCCAAAAGGCGCAAACGGTCCCGGGAAAAGGTAAGACGACACCCGTGGAGATACCGTGTGTGAGGCCGCAAAGTTATTGTCACATCCCTAGCTTCTGGCATTGCACTAGTACTAGCCTTTGGTGATGCATCATGTTTACTTTTACAGAAAGTTGAAATGGGGATTGTCCAAACCCTAGCATTTTAAGAATTCACCAGGTTCACCTAAAATATTTTCAGTCAATCCAAGTGGCTTTCAAAAATGTTCATCATTTTTGGAAAAATGCTGGAAACAGTAACCAGAGATGATGCACATTTTTCCATGTCATTTTGGATCTTTGAACTAATATATATTGTATTTGAGTTGGAGCAAATATATGTTATATATATTTTTAATGCTTCAATAATTCTGATATTTTGTGAGGGGCTCTGGAATATTACTTTCAGTCCCTGCAAAAATTATTGGAAGAAACAAAAATGATTTAGTGTTTGAACTAAATCAAAACAGATGAAACAAATAGAAAACAATGATTAAAAAATAAAACAGAGCAAAAATAAAAAGGGAGACGGCCACCTGGGCCACTTACCTGCTTACCTGCCCGGCCCAGCTCCTCCCGCTGGCCCAGCCCACCACCACAGCCTCCCTGTCGTCTTCCTCCCTGGACAGGAGGACGAGGGCGTGTGCCCGACGCTCGCCGGCACGCGCGCGCGCCACCTCCCCCCTGCTGGCCACCTCCTGCTTCCCCCGGACTCCCTTGATGCCCCGGACGAAGCCACGCAGCTGCCCCGCACCGCTCTCACTCTCCCTCGCCCTCCCCTTCTTCCCCTGCTCTCTCTCCCTCTCACCCGAGAACCACCGCCGCCACCGACGCCGATTGCCGCAGCCACCGTGCTCCTCTCGCCTCCCCGACGCCTCCCAGAGCTCCGCAAGTCCTCCCTCGTCCTCCTCGTCGTCTCACGCGACCAGAAGAGCCCCGGAACGCCGCCCCCGACGTTTTCCCCCTCGCCGGCCGCCGAGGATCTTCTCCGTCGAATTCGGCCACTCTGGCGCGCCCCCGAGCTCGCTGACCCTCCCTGCGTGATCCCTGTGAGCTCCACTCCGTTTCCCCTCCTCCATTTTGTTCGTTTCCGTGCCGTAGCACCCCGGCCACATTCCCGAGCGCCGCCGTCCGCCATGGACGCCGGGCATGGCACTGACGTGCTGCTGCGGCCAGACCGACGAGCCTAGCGTGCTCCTAGCTGCCCCAGGAGTCCGCATAGCCCCTCAGCCAGCCCCCTAGCGCCCCGTAACCTCGCTCCGCCCAAACCCGAGCTCCGGCAGCCGCTGCGGCCCCCACTCCGGCGAGCTCCGGCCACCCCCGCACCTCCCGATGGCCCCCCTAGATGCGCACGGGCACGGGCTACCCTCTGGTGCCCTTGGCTTGGCCCAAAACCCCTCGCAGCGCCACTCCGGCGAGCTCCCGCCGCAGTTTTGGTCGTCGCCGGCCGAACTCCGGCGAAGTCGACGTGGCTTAGTTAATTAGTCACTAACCCCCCCACCTACTGACGCTGACAAGTGGGCCCCAGGGCTTAGTCAAAGCTAACCAGCCCGGGTCAACGCGGGATTAGTCCCTGTGTCACTGACGTGTGGACCCCACACGTCAGGTTTGACCTGGGGCGCTCGGTTGACCCTGCTGACGTCACTATTACGTCATGCTGACGCAGTATTTGTTCTAGAATTTAAATAAATCCTAAATGATTTATAAATTCCAGAAAATGACTAAAACTTCCAAAATTCATAGAAAATTAACCGTAACTCCAAATTTAATAAATTATATATGAAAAATTATCAGAAAAATTCAAGGAATCCATCTGTACCATTTTCATGCATGTTAGAACAACTTATAGCTGCTGTTTAGCACAAATCAATTAAAGGGCATTTAAATAATCACATATGGAGTTTGAATTTGAATCTTGGATTCAAACCAACTTCATTTAATCTGGTTTTAGTTGCATTAGCTCAAAACACATTCATTTTGCCATGTCATGATCATGCATCATATTGTGCATTGCATTGATTGTGTTCCTTTCTGTGTTGCCGGTATTTGTCCCCTCTCGATAGACGTGATACCGATGACGTGATCGTTGACACTGATGAAGACTCAATGTTATCTTCAGAAGTGCCAGGCAAGCAAAACCCCCTTGTTCATTCCGATACAATCCTACTCTCTCGCTCCTGCTCTCTTTTACTGCATTAGGACAACACCGATTCATCTGTTACTTGCTGCGGTAGCTGAACCCCTTTATCCTTTGCATGACCTGTCATTCCACAGTAAATAGATGAAACCCACTAGCATGAGTAGGAGTTGTTTGAGCCCTGTTGTGCCTACTCATTCATGTTTGTTTGTCATGCCTGCTACTGCTTAGAGTTGAGTCAGGTCTGATTCATCGGGGATGAATCAGAGGTGTGTGAACATGTCCTACTGTGTGTGAGCTAAGTGTGTGAACACGATTTGGTAAAGGTAGCGGTGAGAGGCCATGTAGGAGTACATGGTGCGTTGTCTCATTGCAGCCGTCCTCAGGAACTGAGTTCTGTGTTTGTGATCCATGATTCAGCTACTACCATACATTGGGCCCTGAAATATGACCCCGCTCGACTTCTTATTCACCCTTGTCCTCTGTCCAGGAGTTGCAAGTAGTTTCTGGTGTTTGTAGTATGCTGGAGGCCGTGGACAGCGCTGACCGTAGGGGTGGGCTGTGATGCGGTAGGCACGTGGCCGGGTAAACCGGGCGCCCGTTTGGTGTCACGGAACCCTGTTCACATCGTTTGGGGCTGTGAGCGAAACTCCGGCCGGATCTCCTCATGGATGGAACCCGAATAGGCGATAAACCTGGACTAGAGACTTGAGTGTTTAGGTAGGTCGTGGTCTACACCCACGTCGGCTTTCGCTTGAAGTCTGCCGAGCACATGTCGTGTGCAGACGCTAAGTGGTGGAAACATGTATGAAGAAGTACACCCCTACAGGGTTAATATCATCTATTCGAATAGCCGTGTCCGCGGAAAAGGACTTCTGGGTTGCTTATATCAGTTCATAGACAAGTGAAAGTGGATACTCTAAAATACGCAAGATAAGCGTGAGTGCTATGGATGGCGTTCTCGTAGGGAGACGGGAGCGATTCCATAGTGGTGTATTGATATGGTGAATATGTGGACTCGTGTGCGCCACCTCAAAAGAGTTACTTGCAGTCGTAGTTCAGGATAGCCACCGAGTCAAAGCTGGCTTGCTGCAGTTAAACCCCACCATCCCCTTTGTTGATAATGAAGCATATGTAGTTAGTTCTGATGTAAGTCTTGCTGGGTACATTTGTACTCACGTTTGCCTATTTTATGTTTTGCAGAGAGACTTCGGTCTCACTAGTAGTTTCGCGTGGACTTTGACGTTTAGCTTGATACCTCAGCTACGATCTTGTGCCCTCGGCAGGATCTGATAGATAGTCAGGCTTCTCAGCCTTTTTCATTTATAGATGTCTGTACCCAGACATGATAGCTTCCGCTTGTGCTTTGACTTGTATGCTCTGAGTGTTGGGTCGTGAGACCCATGTTTGTAATATCTCGCTCCTCGGAGCCTATTGAATAAACTACTTGAGTCATAGAGTCATGTTGTGATGCCATGTTGTATTTGCACATATCGAGCATATTGTGTGTATGTTATTGAAATGCTTGGTATGTGTGGGATCTGACTATCTAGTTGTTTATCTTTAGTAGCCTCTCTTACCGGGAAATGTCTCCTAGTGTTACCGCTGAGCCATGGTAGCTTGCTACTGCTCTGGAACACTTAGGCTGGCCGGCATGTGTCCTTCTTCGTTCCTGTGTCTGTCCCTTCGGGGAAATGTCACGCTTTGAGTAC
>NC_057809.1:337862426-337863779 GCF_018294505.1 Triticum aestivum
GCTCACCCGAGCTCCGGCCGCCGCCTCGCTCGCCGTCGGCACCGATTCCGGCCGCCCCGAGTGCAACTGACTCCACCAGGAGCTTCGGCTCGTCCCCAGCTCCTCCTAGATGCCCTCCGCGGCCCATTTGGTCGCCGGAGTGGCCAAAACCACTCTCGCCGCCGCGCTAATGGTCGCCGCCGGCGAAACTCCGGCAGGAGCCGACGTGGCCAGTCATTAGGGCCTAACTACCCCCGCTAACCAACCCCCTAGGCCACTGACAGTGGGCCCCAGGGCTTAGTCAGAGCTAACCAGCCCGGGTCAACGCGGGATTAGTCCCTGTGTCACTGACCAGTGGACCCCACTGGTCAGGTTTGACCCGGGGCAGCCCTGTTGACTTGCTGACGCAAGCATGACGCAGTGCTGATGTCATAATTAATTTTCTGGAATTGTTTTAATTCTAAATAATCAAAAAATTCCAGAAAATGTCTAAAACTTCTAAAAATCATAGAAAATTAACCGTAACTCCAAATTAAATAATTTATATATGAAAAATTATCAGAAAAATTCAAGGAATCCATCTGTACCATTTTTATGCATGTTAGAACAACTTATAGGTGCTGTTTAGCACAAATCAATTAAATGGCATTTAAATAATCACATATGGAGTTTGAATTTGAATCTTGTATTCAAACCAACTTCATTTAATCTGGTTTTAGGTGCATTAGCCCAAAACACATTCATATTGCCATGTCATAGCATGCATCATATTGTGCATTGCATTGATCGTGTCTTTTCTGTATTTGCCGGTATTTGTCCCCTCTCGATAGACGTGTACCGATGATGTGATCGTTGACACTGATGAAGACTCAATGTTATCTTCAGAAGTGCCAGGCAAGCAAAACCCCCTTGTTCATTCTAATACAATCCTACTCTCTCGCTCCTGCTCTCTTTAATGCATTAGGACAACACCGATTCATCTGTTACTTGCTGCGGTAGCTGAACCCCTTCATCCTCTGCATGACCTGTCATTGCCACAGTAAATAGATGAAACCCACTAGCATGAGTAGGAGTTGTTTGAGCCCTGTTGTGCCTACTCATTCATGTTTGTTTGTCATGCCTGCTACTGCTTAGAGTTGAGTCGGGTCTGATTCATCGGGGATGAATCAGAGGCGTGTGAACATGTCCTACTGTGTGTGAGCTAAGTGTGTGAACACGATTTGGTAAAGGTAGCGGTGAGAGGCCATGTAGGAGTACATGGTGGGTTGTCTCATTGTAGCCGTCCTCAGGAACTGAGTTCTGTGTTTGTGATCCATGATTCAGCTACTACCATACATTGGGCCCTGAAATATGACCCCGCTCGACTTCTTATTC
>NC_057809.1:337864901-337868345 GCF_018294505.1 Triticum aestivum
CCCCCTCTGCTCTCTCTCCCTCCCGCGACCGAACGGAGCCGCCGCCACCGACGAGCTCCCTCGCGGCCACCGGCCACCCCACGCAAACCCGACGCGCCCAGAAGCTCCGCCACGTTGTCTTCTTCATCTTCGATGAGCCACGCAAGCCGGGAGGGCCCGGAACATCGCCATCGCCGTCGTCTTCCACCTCGGGCTCCGACCACCGCCGCCGTTGATTCGCCGTCTCCACCGCCTCCCCGAGCACGCCGACCTTCTCTTCGAACTCACCGTGAGCCCCTGTCCATTTCCCCTCTCTCTCCGTGCCCGTCCGCGCCCTCTAACCACCCTGGCTGTCGGAGCCGACCGTTCCTCGCCGCCGGCGATGACGCAGACAGTGCTAGAGCCACCGTAGCTAACTTCCGAGCACGGCAACGTGCTCAGCACCCTTCCAGGAGCCGAGCGCGCCCACCCGTGCGACCTGCCGTGCCCCCTAGCGCCAACCCCGACCTCGCCGAGCTCCGGCCGCCGCCAAACACGTCGCCGGCGCCTTTTCCGGCGACCCCGAACCCAACTACCTGCACCACTCGCCGCGGCCCACTCCCAGCTATCCATAGAGCCCAACGGCGCCCCGAACGGTGCCCTGTACATAAAACCCGCACCTGCACCGCCGCGTTTAGCCTCGCCGGTGGCTAAACGCCGGCGAGTTGACCCCGCCGACCAGGGAGTTTGACCCTGGGTCACTGACGTGTGGGCCTCTGGCCACTAACTAAATTAGGATTAACACTAATCAGATTAGTTAAACTAATTACCCCCTGCTGACAGTGACATGTGGACCCTAGTGCCCTAATCTTTAATTAAACTAAACTAAACCCCCCTGTTTAACCCGTGTCACTGACGTGTGGACCCCATACGTCAGGTTTGACCTGGACCGCCCTGTTGACCTGATGACGTCAGGGTGAGGTCATGCTGACGCCATATTCCTTTTCTGGAATTTAGTTTATTTTATAATAATCAGGAAATTCCAGAAATAGCTAAAACTTCAATAAATCATAGAAAATTAACCGTAACTCCAAATTAAATAAATTATATATGAAAAATTATCAGAAAAATTCAAGGAATCCATCTGTACCATTTTCATGCATGTTAGAACCACTTATGGCTGCTGTATAGCACAAATCAATTAAATGGCATTTAAACATCCACATATGGAGTTTGAATTTGAATCTTGGATTCAAACCAACTTCATTTAATCTGGTTTTAGTTGCATTAGCACAAAACACAGCATATTGCCATGTCACATTCATGCATCATATTGTGCATTGCATTGATTGTGTTTTTCCTCAGTTGCCGGTGATTGCCCCCTTCGATAGACGTGATACCGACGATGTGATCGATGACACCGATGAAGAGCTATATTATCTTCAGAAGTGCTAGGCAAGCAAAACCCCCTTGTTCATTCCGATAAAATCCCACTCTCTCGCTCCTGCTCTCTTTTACTGCATTAGGACAACAACGACATATTTGTTACTTGCTGCGGTAGCTGAACCCCTTTATCCTTTGCATGACCTGTCATTGCCACAGTAAATAGATGAAACCCACTAGCATGAGTAGGAGTTGTTTGAGCCCTGTTGTGCCTACTCATTCATGCTTGTTTGTCATGCCTGCTACTGCTTAGGGTTGAGTCAGGTCTGATTCATCGGGGATGAATCAGAGGTGTGTGAACATGTCCTACTGTGTGTGAGCTAAGTGTGTGAATACGATTTGGTAAAGGTAGCGGTGAGAGGCCATGTAGGAGTACATGGTGGGTTGTCTCATTGCAGCCGTCCTCAGGAACTGAGTTCTGTGTTTGTGATCCATGATTCAGCTACTACCACGCATTGGGCCTGAAACCAATGGACCCTCTCGGCTTCTTAATCACCCTTGTCCTCTGTCCAGGAGTTGCAAGTAGTTTCTGGTGTTTGTAGTATGCTGGAGGCCGTGCGCAGCGCTGACCGTAGGGGTGGGCTGTGATGCGGTAGGCACGTGGCCGGGTATACCGGGCGCCCGTTTGGTGTCACGGAACCCTGTACACATCGTTTGGGGCTGTGAGCGAAACTCCGGCCGGATCTCCTCATGGATGGAACCCGAATAGGCGATAAACCTGGACTAGAGACTTAGGTGTTTAGGTAGGCCGTGGCCGACACCCACGTTGGGCTTCCGCTTGAAGGTTGCCGAGTACATGTCGTGTAAACGGCGGTAAGTGGTGAGAGCGTGTGTGAAGAAGTACACCCCTGCAGGGTTAATATGATCTATTCGAATAGCCGTGTCCGCGGAAAAGGACTTCTGGGTTGCTTATATCAGTTCATAGACAAGTGAAAGTGGATACTCAAAAATACGCAAGATAAGTGTGAGTGCTATGGATGGCGTTCTCGTAGGGAGACGGGAGCGATTCCATAGTGGCGTATTGATATGGTGAATATGTGGACTCGTGTGCGCCACCTTAAAAGAGTTACATTGCAGTCGTAGTTTAGGATAGCCACCGAGTCAAAGCTGGCTTGCTGCAGTTAAATCCCACCATCCCCTTTGTTGATAATGATGCATATGTAGTTAGTTCTGATGTAAGTCTTGCTGGGTACATTTGTACTCACGTTTGCCTATTTTATGTTTTTGCAGAGAGACTTCGGTCTCACTAGTAGTTCCACGTGGACTTCGACGTTTAGCTTGTTACCTCAGCTACGATCTTGTGCCCCGGCAGGATCTGGTAGATAGTCAGGCTTCTCAGCCTTTTTCAGTTATAGATGTCTATACCCAGACATGATAGCTTCCGCTTGTGCTTTGACTTGTATGCTCTGAGTGTTGGGTCATGAGACCCATGTTTGTAATATCTCGCTCCTCGGAGCCTATTGAATAAATTACTTGAGTCGTAGAGTCATGTTGTGATGCCATGTTGTATTTGCACATATCGAGCATATTGTGTGTATTTTATTGAAATGCTTGGTATGTGTGGGATCTGACCATCTAGTTGTTTATCTTTAGTAGCCTCTCTTACGGGGAAATGTCTCCTAGTGTTTCCACCGAGCCATGGTAGCTTGCTACTGCTCCGGAACACTTAGGCTGGCCGGCATGTGTCCTTCTTCGTTCCTGTGTCTGTCCCTTCGGGGAAATGTCACGCGATGAATACCGGAGTCCTGTTAGCCCGCTACAGCCCGGTTTACCGGAGTCCTGCTAGCCCAGTGCTACAGCCTGGATTCACTCGCTGATGACCGACACGTTCGATGCTGGGTCATGGATGCCTGTCCCTGTAAGTCTGTGCCACTTTGGGTTTACGACTAGCCATGTCAGCCCGGGCTCCTTATCATATGGATGCTAGCGACACTGTCATATACGTGTGCCAAAAGGCGCAAACGGCCCCGGGCAAAGGTAAGGCGACACCCGTGGGAATACCGTGCGTGAGGCCGCAAAGTGATATGAGGTGTTACATGCTAG
>NC_057809.1:337868358-337870492 GCF_018294505.1 Triticum aestivum
GTTGGGTCGTGAGACCCATGTTTGTAATATCTCGCTCCTCGGAGCCTATTGAATAAACTACTTGAGTCATAGAGTCATGTTGTGATGCCATGTTGTATTTGCACATATCGAGCATATTGTGTGTATGTTATTGAAATGCTTGGTATGTGTGGGATCTGACTATCTAGTTGTTTATCTTTAGTAGCCTCTCTTACCGGGAAATGTCTCCTAGTGTTACCGCTGAGCCATGGTAGCTTGCTACTGCTCTGGAACACTTAGGCTGGCCGGCATGTGTCCTTCTTCGTTCCTGTGTCTGTCCCTTCGGGGAAATGTCACGCTTTGAGTACCGGAGTCCTGTTAGCCCGCTACAGCCCGGTTTACCGGAGTCCTGCTAGCCCAGTGCTACAGCCCGGACCCACTTGCTGATGACCGACACGTTCGAAGCTGGGTCATGAATGCCTGTCCCTGTAAGTCTGTGCCACTTTGGGTTTACGACTAGCCATGTCAGCCTGGGCTCCTTATCATATGGATGCTAGCGACACTATCATATACGTGAGCCAAAAGGCGCAAACGGTCCCGGGCAAAGGTAAGGCGACACCCGTGGGGATACCGTGCGTGAGGCCGCAAAGTGATATGAGGTGTTACCGGCTAGATCGATGTGACATCGAGTCGGGGTCCTGGCAACTCATGCATCATCGGAGAGGCACCAATGGAAGTGGTGAACCCCTCTGTGATGGTGTCTAGATTGGATCTGGTGGTTCTGGACTCTGCGGCGGCTGGAATTGATTTTCGTCGACTCCCCAAAGGTTACTGGAATATTGGGGTATTTATAGAGCAAAGAAGCAGTGCGGGAGGCCACCAATCTGGGGACAACCCACCTGGGCACGCCTGGGGGCCCAGGCGCGCCCTGGTGGGTTGTGCCCCCCTCGGGGCACCCCCCAGGTGCTTCTCCGGCCCATTGTGTCACATCCCTAGCTTCTGTTAATGCTCTAGGCTAGCTTCATGTGTGCATCATGTTTAAATTCTGAAATTTGAACTGAGGGAAATTGGAAGCCTCAAAATCCTAAATAAAAGAGGGGCAAGAAACCCTAAAATTGCAATCAGTAAATCCAAAATGCCCTAGAAATAGCTCTGACAATTTTGGCAAGAGTTATAAATCAAACCAAAATTTTGGGACATTTCTAAGGAATTATTGGGCTCTGATTTTAAATCAATATTTTATTTGAATTTGGAGTTATATTCATAATATATAATGAATATATTTTCAAATGACCTGAGATATTTTTGTTATATGTGGAGAAGTCCACTAAGTGACTTAAAAAAATATCCAGGGGAGTTTTGGCACTGTTTTCAAACTCTGTTTGAATTAAAATTCAGTGCCAATTAAATAAAACAGAACAAAAATAGAAAACAGTAAATAAAAACAGAGAGAGGGAGAGAAGGCCACCTGGGCCACCTACCTGGCGCCACTTACCTGGCCCAGCTCCCCCAGCGGCCCAGCCCACCTGGCCCCCCTTCTCCTGTCTTCTTCCCGTGCCAGCGCACGAAGCAGCTCGGTGTCGAGCACCGCCGTCGCGCTTGGCCACCTCCTGCCTAGTTGCCTCCCTCCTCGATGCGCCTGGAGACGCCGCGACACCCCTGGCCTCTCTCTCACTCTCCCTGGAACCCCTCTCGCTCTCCCTCCGTCCCTATTCCCCCTCTGCTCTCTCTCCCTCCCGCGACCGAACGGAGCCGCCGCCACCGACGAGCTCCCTCGCGGCCACCGGCCACCCCACGCAAACCCGACGCGCCCAGAAGCTCCGCCACGTTGTCTTCTTCATCTTCGATGAGCCACGCAAGCCGGGAGGGCCCGGAACATCGCCATCGCCGTCGTCTTCCACCTCGGGCTCCGACCACCGCCGCCGTTGATTCGCCGTCTCCACCGCCTCCCCGAGCACGCCGACCTTCTCTTCGAACTCACCGTGAGCCCCTGTCCATTTCCCCTCTCTCTCCGTGCCCGTCCGCGCCCTCTAACCACCCTGGCTGTCGGAGCCGACCGTTCCTCGCCGCCGGCGATGACGCAGACAGTGCTAGAGCCACCGTAGCTAACTTCCGAGCACGGCAACGTGCTCAGCACCCTTCCAGGAGCCGAGCGCGCCCACCCGTGCGACCTGCC